>NC_091127.1:65502890-65677890 GCF_040183065.1 Periplaneta americana | reverse complement strand
GACGTTTCTCAGATGCAAGTCAGCTATTTAGTGAATGATCGTTATTTTTATATGGCAATATTGCTGACATAACCCCTTCACACACTAATGCTTTGAAATGTAAGCGCATCTAAGCCAATATTTATCGCTGGAGAAGCGAATTATCATTATCATTATTATTATTATTATTATTATTATTATTATTATTATTATTATTATTATTATTATTGTTATTATGCTTTTTTGATGAATAACATTATATCGTTTTACTTTTTGAGATCAATTCTGCGACCATTCTTGTCGAAACCTTCAATCATGAAACCGTACAACGACATATCAAGACCTCTGGTCCTAGTTCTGAATATAATTCTTGGATTTTGTGCCCACATTAGAAAGTTGTGGCATGGATCTTTTACTGTATTACACTTCTTGTCATATTTATGTTCACAAACTGGCTGCTTCCTGAACCTTTGTGCCCTACTGTTACAGTCCGAGAAATTTCTTCCATAATGGCCTAGCAATTCAGTAAATTATACAGCACTAATTCATACGCACATCAATGTGTTAGTTCAGATTTCAGGATTCCATTATTAATATTAAAACACTTCACATAAAAATGAAGTAAATAAAACAATAGCTATACACTAACGATGCTTGATGAAATATTACTTTCAGGAATGTAGCCCGATGAAACATTCAGCTAGCGTAATCGCAGAGGACATATGCTTACAAGAGCTCGCTAAACATGCGACTATCATTTGCTCCTTGGTTCCCGCCGGCAGCGCTGCATGATCAAGCAAAATAGAGCACACATTTTCTTGAAATTGTAAGCGCCTCTTAAAGCAGTTATTGTATACAGCTCGCCGGTGACTCCTTGATTATGTGTTCAGCGTGACAGGTCATCATCCTTTATAAGACAAAAAAGAGACGAAGAACACAACGTAATTTTCGTGCTTTAATGCTGCGTTCGGCCGTGAGTACAAACCCCTTCTGGACTGCTTACCTAGTTTTGATTTTTCCTCAGTTTTCTACAACTGTAAAGCGAACATTAGGTCATTCCAAAGGGAATACTGGGATATAGCAGGCCGAATAGCAATTACGTCGATTCTATATAATTGGGAAATACATGAAGATTGTTAAATATGATATTGAATCCATACCTGCAAGTTCGTTTCCTATTTCAAACGTTAAAAAATAAAGTGCAAAGGTAAACCGTTAACTTACTAAATCTACAAATAAAAATAAATCGGTTGTTAGCTTAAATTAATAAAAACTTCAAGAAATCGATAAAATATTATGTATCAATAACATAGCATATAAGAAATCATAAGGATATAGCATATAACAATTCAGAAAAATAAAAATTCCGCTTTCGATGACTTTAGGTATTCAAACTTCTCGAAACGTTCCTCCTCTCCAAATTCATCATACGTGGCAGCATGTGTAGCTTTGTACTGTCTTTCAATATTAGGCTATATTTTCTTGTTGTAATTGTAATAGTAAACATGTTGTACGGTCGTTAATTTAAGCTATCTATTACACCATCGACCATAAGATCGGTTCTCCTTATTTCTTCTTTCGCTAGATTCCACTTGCTCTGTCGTGATGAACTCGCTACTGATCCAGTACACTTGAGAGGCGATCTAATTGCTTCTAGTCAGGACAGAAAGCAAGCAGAGGGTACCCACTAACAGAATATGCTCTCATGCCGACCCCTGCTTAGCTAATCAAGATTTCATTAATACAAAAGGGATCCTTTTCCACCCGCCACATAAACATTCAAATAAGGAAAATAATTATCAAATACTTTATGTGGAGTGTATTACTATACGGAAGCGAAAGTTGGAGAATTGTAAATCAAGAAAACAGTCGTTTGAAAAACATGGAAATGTGGAATTGGCGTACATATTAAAAACCAGCTGACAAGGAAACATTCTCATGGGGCAGATAATTCATTTTTCTTCCACAATGTTAATAATGTCAAAACAAGTGCTTATACAAATTTTGGCGACTAAGCACAATTACGAAGGCCGTCCAGAAAGCTGATTTCCTGTTGCCGTTTGTAGAAAGAGAACAATTTCTTGCAAAACTTTATTGGAACAGATACACCAATTATTATTGAGCTATTTTTAACATGTTTCCCATCTGAACTGAGATATTTGTCATACCGTAGGATCAACAGAGAGGTGCAGACGGCTGTCACACACTTGTTGTGGCAGATTTCTATGGCACACGGATATAATACTTTATCCCATGGTATGATAATTGTCTCAATTTCGGTAGAGAATAGCTCAACAATTCCTGTATCTGTTCCAATAAATTTCTGCATGAAATTTTGTTTTTTTTTTTTCTTTTATAAAAGGCTCCAGGAAAATTTACTTTCTGGACAGCACTCGCAATTGCGCTCGAATGGCCAAAATTTATATAAACACTTTTTTTGACATTATTAACATGATGGCAGAAAAAATATCTGTCCCATGATAATTTTTGCTTGTAAGAAGATTTTATGAAATATCGAACTTTTAAAAAAGGCAAATATAAATACAGCATCATTGAAGAAATTATGAAAAAGAAAATTAGTTAGCCGAAAAGTCAAATAAAATACATTATACCTATAAACATAGTGTTATGCCAAATGATAAACCCAGTATTCGCCCATCTTTCCTATATTCTGCCTTCCTCTTAGTCCCCGAATATGATCTATAAATCTTAATATCATCTATCAGTTGATGTCTTCTTCTATTCCGGACTCTTCCCTTATTCACCATTTCTTTCAGTGTGTCCTTCAGTATGAAGTTTCCTCTCAGCCAGTGACCCAACCAATTTCTTTTCCTCTTCCTGATCAGTTTCAGCATCATTCTTTCTTCACCCACTCTTCCCAATACAGCTTCGTTATTTATTCCGTCTGTCCATTTCACACATTCCATCCTTTTCATATCCACATTTCAAATGCTTCTAGTCGCTTCTTTTCACTTTGTCGCAATGTCCATGTTTCTTTTCCATACAATGCCACACTTCACACAGATAAATTCACTAGTCTATTTCTTTTTTTCTTTCAGAGGTTCGTAGAAATGCCCCTTTTCCTATAAAAAGTCTCCTTTGCTGATGCTATCCTTCTTTGACTTCCTGACAATAGTTCATATTACTGCTTATAGTACACTTCAAGTATTTGAAGGTATCCACTTGCTCTGCGGTGTCATTTAGTATTCGCATGTTTATCTTGTTTATTTTTCTCGCGACAACCATGGTTTTCGTCTATTTTGCATTTATCTTCATCCCATACTGCTTACAGCTGTCATTTAGCTTCACTACCATATCCCTTAGTTTTGTCTGTTTTGTCTGTCCCTTCAAAGGAAGTGAAAGATAAAAAAACAACCTATACAGGGTGTAAGGGGTATAAGTGTCATTATTTTAACTCATGATTATTCATGCCATAAGGAAGAAAAATGTTCTTACAATTTTTTTTTCTGATTGCAATTTTTAATAAATTATTATTGTTTAGAATATTAGGCCTTTGGCTACGTTTCTGGATGGGGAGGAGAGGGGTTTAGAAGTATACAGTTCAGCTCAAGCGGGGAGGAGGGGATTTAGAAGTACACAGTACAAGCTGATATAGACATACCGGTACAAAACATATCTTCTGTTCTAATGCAGGAGCGGACCATGACAATACTGTTGTTTACATAAAACGAGCAGCAAATAGAAACTTTCAATCTAATTAATAGGACATTATGGAAAATTTACATTTTATGTAACAATATTATTCGATTTTTAATTGTACGTCTAAAAAATAAACAATAATGGTTTTCTGCACAAACTCACACTAACTTTTTTTCTAATGCAATACTTTAATCTCTCCCGCTTCTGTAAAGCAGTATAATTTTTAAACAAATTTCCGGTTGTTTGATTTTCGAAACGGGGAAAGAGACTTCTAGTTTTTAATAATCGTTGAGAAACTGCTACAAACGTTCGCCGATTAAGTAACCTTCTTTGAGGAAAATGTTGACGGTACATCCTTCTTGCATCACTTGAATTACGACGACTTTCTCCATAAATTAATAACATGATATTCCTAAACTGTGAATGACATTGTCGAATACTCTGTACTGTACTGACATTCGCTCGGCAGTAGAGCTATTGACAGGGAGCTTGAACTCAGCTGATTCGTTCTTACGTCTGTGGAGAGTACTGCCTGCTCAACGTTGCCACGTCTCTCACGCCAGAATATTAACAAATTTAAGCATGCATTTTTATTTAATTTTCTGAAAACTTTTTTTTTATTATTTTAAGTTCTTTTACGACGCTTTATCAACTTAGGTTATTTAGCGTCTTAATGAGATGAAGGTGATAATGCCAGTGAAATGAGTCCGGGGTTGAACACCGAAAGATACCGAGCAACGAAAACGTAATAGAATACACATATTTATATAAACTGATATTAACTATTTGCTAGATATATCTACTGATGTAATTTTACTAACGATATAAGCAGTATAACGCAAATAAAATAGGAAAATAAATATTTTTTCTGGGAAAACTATCAAGTTTTGACCCTATGTTGTATGAACATTTTTTGATTCTGTAGATCGTCCCCGACGACTGTGAAAAGGACGGCACTTATACCCCTTACATTCTGTACACTTAAAAGACAGGCTCAGTAAAATGATGTGCTGCAGAAACATTGCTAAAGGGATAACACGAAACTTTCAGACACTGAGTATCATATAAAATAATGTTATACAATAGTTGTAGTTTTAGTGACTTCTTACATACGAGAGAACTACTCGTATGTTCCAACTTCAGAACTCAAAGGTAGAAATGAGTTAATTCAAGTTCTCTAAAAGAAACAAGCAAACGAATGAAAAAAGCACTACTTTTATTGTACTTTTATTCTACTTTTTTCTTTAAATCATCGACGTCATTGTATTGATGCTTACAGTCCTCATCGAATTGGAAGGTTGACTGCTTTGGCGTATTATAGATGCGAGGTTTGTGATTAAAAGTGCTTATTGGGCGGGAAATGGAGCATCCCTAAGTATTTCAGTTCAAGTAGGCTTATTGTGCAATTGTTATGAAATTATTTGCGTGCCGACTGTACGCACAGGCAAGCTGTCCCTAACAATCCTACACCACACAATCCTCTCTTGCCATCAAATCCATAAACCGTACCTCTGATGGTGATCTGCCCTACCTCAACATCTTCATATGTCGCCATGTCTCTATCAAGAGCGAGATTCTGGGGGTGGAGCTTTGATGTAGATCTATGACAATTCAATTTTTTTAATTTACCAATCTTTGGAGAAACTACGGGGAATACCCACTATGGCAGTGGATGGATTCGGCGCCTTGCAAACAAATGTGGTGACAAATTTTTTGGAGGAGTAGATGATAACGAAAATGGAATTGGTAGTGTTTTCTGAAATTCTGAGGAAAATGGGGGCATTCAGGGGAAAACTCCTACAATTTCTATCACAAATAGAGTTTCGTCATAGCCACCAGCGTAGCTCAGTCTATTGAGGGGCTTGCCTACCGATCTGAAAGAGCACTCGGGCGCGGGTTCGATTCCCGCTTGGACTGATTACCTGGGTATTTTTTTTCCTAGGCTTTCACCAACCGTAAAGCGAATATCAGGTAATTCTCGCCCTAATCTCGCCAAATATCACATCACTATCATCAATCCCATCGACTCTAAATAACCTAGTAGTTGATACGGCGTCGTTAAATAACCAACTAAAAATGTTCGCCATCATCAGGATTTGAATTGGTCCACGATCTTCGTCGTAAGCTAGCTCTCTGGCAACTCAGCTACAAACGCGTTAGTTACTCAAAATTGAGTCATATTAAGCACACTTAAATGCCATCGACCTGGGCCGGGATCTAACCCGCAACCTTGTGCACAGAAGGTCACCGCTATACCAACTACGCTACCGAGGCCGATTTGAAGTTGGTAATGATAAAGAAATTAAGCCTGAATTTATCGTAGATTATTATTATTATTATTATTATTATTATTATTATTATTATTATTATTATTAAATCTTTTCTCTTTACTGGAATATGAATATACTTTCTTCACTAACTTGCATAGCTGAAATTGTATTTGTCAGATCTAATGCGGCAGTTTTTTTTTCGTTATGTCATTGTTTTAATTTCCACTGAAACTCAACACCATCTCTGACTTGTCCATAATTGATTAGTATCCATGCTGGGTAACTTTCGGTGTTGGACCACGGACTCATTTCACCTGCATTATCACTTTCATCTCATGCAGACGCTAAATGAACTAAGATGTTGATAAAGCGTCGTAAAATAACCTACTAGAATAAAAAAATAAAAGATTAGTATCCATAAAGAATAATTGGTAGTTTCCTAGTACCCGGTACTCGTTACATAGGTCTTTTTTATGTTTACACAGTGGCTCCTTTCTGAAAAGAATTTTAATAGTTTGTTACTAGATGTGATTCTATTCAGCTTGTAATATTTTTTGGTCCAGGGAAAATATACATCATTTATGATTATACAACATGGCTGACTTAACAGCTTGTGTAACGAGTACCGGGTACTAGGGAACTTCCGAATAATTATATAAAATATTTAATGTAGGCTATATTTTCTTCAAGTCTGGTTCCACCGTCACTCCGCCACGTCATTTCGAAATGCAATAGTAGTCGTTAATAATTCATTGGCACAGTTTGTGATTTCACAAACATTCATCGGCGTAAAACGTTGCGCGGATTTAGTGAGCATCAAATCACAAGCCTTATATAAAAATGATCGTTTACTCAAAAGCTTTATTATATGCGATAAAAAAAATACAACTCGACTTTCAAGTCGGTTGGCATATTCCCTCGCATCGGGTTCAAATATGACGTAATATGTCCTTGAAGATGGGTGGTGTGTGTTACCATTTTCTTAGTTCGCATTTAGTTCGATTCGATGCGGGAGCGTCTGTCTTTTTCTGTTGTCCAGTGCTAGTGGATAGAGCGTTATGACTACCAATTTTGTTCTAAACTCCGGTTTTTAAGCTAAGCTACCTTTCGTGTAAAACTAGCTCAGATAGACAGAGTAACATGTGTTTCCTTGTTGAATAATGTTAATTTGGTGTGTACGTGTGTGTAGTCTTCAAGTGTTCACAAATTCCAGCACCAGTGTCCAAAACGCGAATAGTTTTATTGCTCTTAGTCTTACGAGAAACTACTGGAGGAATTAATTTCATCATGGTTAAAATTCGGAACGATATGCAGTATATGGGAAACTAAGAAAGGTAAGTTAAGATCAAGTGCCTTGCAGATTAGTGTAATCTCACCATCAATCGCTTGAAAATGGTGAACTCCAAGTTTCTAAGTTGCATAAAATAAAATAAAATAAAATAAAATAAAATAATATAATATAATACAATTAAGGGACTGTAATTTTCGTCATCGTGACATACTATAAATTAAATTAATACATTACTTCTATCGTTGGTTCTTTGAAATAAATTTTATCGTTTAATTGACAGAACAATGATAATTGTTTATTTTACCCTATATGAAACGTATTCCGGTTTCTTTCTTTCTTTCTTTCTTTCTTTCTTTCTTTCTTTCTACAAAAATTCACTTTTAAACGGTATTAGATTTCTCGTCAGTTGGAGTTTGTATTTTATAGCCATGCAATGAGAGAAGTAATACGTCGCAGACCAGTCAGTATGCATAACGTAATTGGATCACAATATTGAGAAATCCCACGTGTTCATTTTTTTACTAAATTGAATTATATATGATTTCGTATTCTAAACATGTAGACTCGTGATATTATGAAGAGAAACCCCACATATTCCCATCAACATTCATTTTAGCTAAAGTGTTAAGAAAAAAATAATTTGAGCACAAATATAGGACCTGAAAAGTTTAGTTTTGTAGACATGTGAGGTTTCTCAATATTTCGGTTCAATTAGGGTCGAATCCATTACCTCAATCTGTAAAATATATTTCGTCAATCTGCGGAAAAAAACATTTTCAACATCACTGATATAGAAGAAGTGGTTTTGGAAATAACAAATACCTATAGCGATTTCTATTGAATATTTTTTTTCTTTTTTTTTTTTTTTTTTTTCAATTTAGGGTTAAACTACCTCAGAGTTAGTTCCTCGTACTCTGCTTATATACCTTAAAGTGTTTAGACCTCTCTCCTCAGTCATACCAACATAATTTAGGTAATATTACGAAGATTTCACGCTAGTGTACACTCACGTTATGCCTTACATCTAGTAATCTGTGACAGGTTAGGTTAGTTTAGATTTTTGTTATGCCTTTCGGTAATTCAGTAGAAACCTTTGGTCATTATGACGATATCAATGGATAGAGGATCAGTGACAGGTTAGGTTTGTTTTTTTTTTCAGGTTTTTGGCATGCCTTGCATCTGTTTTTATTTGTTAGGCGTACCAAAAACCTGAACAAGCCAAATGTATTCTGTCACTGATATTCGATGATGTCCGCTATATTGACCAATGTTTTCTACCGAATTAACTGTTGCATGATATTAAATGTACAAAATTTTATAGGGTTACGCCCTCTAAACCGTCAAATATTCACTGCACCAACACAAAATGCGAACATGATGTGGACTACCATAACGATAAAAAAAAGATCGCGCGGAAAAAAAATCCTGTGGTTTCATGAAATTTTTTATGAAACTAGGACTGAAGTAGTTCGGATGATTTCAGAAGCGAAAATATTTGAATTTATAAGTGATTTTTTGTGAAGATTCAGTTTAACGTATACGCAAGGCATAAAAAGCTTAAACCAACCAAATCTAACCTGTCACATATTCGTATATGCAAGGAGTATAAGCGGAGTACGAAGGAAACTACCTCAGCGCTAGTTTAATTAAATTTCTTACGAAAATGGCGACTATATCAAGTTAATTCAATATGACCATTATATAGGATATAAAAACGTTCTCGACGTCAACAATAAAGTCACGGCCATGCATTTTACACAAGACAAAGGTAGAAAGATAAACAAGTAAATAAAAATAACTCGTCCATAACAAAACTCAAAACCACAGACATAATCACAATCTGTAGACTATTAATATTAAAATAAACTTCAGAACACGCGACTTCATGTAAGTTATACTAAACCAGACATGTACACATAAATCTGTTGAATAGGAAATATCAAACAACCAAACCAAGTATTTTTCGAAATAGTTGTACTCTTTCCACAAACAACACAAATCAAAACTTTATACTTTACTCCACAAATTACAAAAACCTTCAAAAAGTAAAACATTCTTCACACTCCGAAAATTACGAGCTGAACTGAACCATGAATTGGTCGATCACACGCCACGTTCATCTCTTGATCAACGAACTTTCAAAAGTTAAAAACGTTCCTATGTAAACTAGACATATCGCAAAACTCCACTTATCGATCTATGGATCACAATACCGTCATCTTATAACGTAATGAAACCTGTCACTAATGACATCATAGTTTCCATCGTACTTATGATGTACTTACTGTTTTTTTGTTACACTAAGCAATTTTAATTGTTTAATGAATATATCCGTAACTACTTGTAATTCAGTCTTTATTTTAATCTGTCTTACAGAATTTTGCCATTCTTTATTTAGATTGATATATTATCTTATGCCGGTTCACATTGATTAATGATAAACTTTGTGTAAAAATATAAAATATACGTGTAAGCCAACGGTGAATCACAGACACTGAAACGGGTACGAGGAGTTTCCTGTACATTGCTGTGTATTTCATTCATGTACTGAAGGCAAACAGTGGCGGTATCATGTTGCTCTACAAACTCTGTCTCTACAAGCAGTAAGAGGTGGTTTCGTAAAGAATAAGAAGGATAACTTTTTTGTTGTTCTGTCGGACAAACTCTGTAGTATGTTTACTTTGCTTAAAGGTTCAATTAGGAGTATATAGACACATTAATTGGCATGCTGAATAATGTATTATTATTATTATTATTATTATTATTATTATTATTATTATTGACCACTAATTATGTGTTTCTATAATTCTTCTGTACGTGCATGAATATTGATATTTTTAGATCTTCTCCCCAGAAGGGTAAAATTATTAGGTTTTATCTCTATTTTAATCTTCTTAATATATAAGGGTAACTATTTATTAGTTATTCATTTAATAATAGTATTGTAGAAAAAATGATTCAGTATTATGTGCCAACGAACTGTTAAACACCAGGAATTGACATGTCTTAAATCAGTCAGGAAAAGGAAGGTGAGATAAATAAACGTAAGGAAGTCAGCTACCTAACGGGGTTTGGAATATTTCGTGCTCTAAAGTATTTTAATAGAATAGAATTTCTCAAAAGAGTAATGATTAAAATAGCTTAAATAAGTTGTCCATGAGAAATTTTTAATTTTGAGAAAACTATGAATTCCTCGTGGGTCCCTATCATCACGGTATGGCGCGTCCTCAGGTTGCGGATCGAGGAGACGGCCTCCAGATAGGGAGGGTAGCTGCGAATATATTGAATAAGCAGTCGCGGACAGCCGATGAGGGGTGGTCCTCCAGCTTGGGGGTTGGGCGAAGGGCTAACAACCCATCACCGTGAAAAACAGCTCGTTACGAAACCTTCAAATAAGACTGGATTAATCTTGCTCAGGATAGCGACCTATGGCGGGCTTATGTGAGGGCGGCAATGAATCTCCGGGTTCCTTAAAAGCAGTAAGTAAGTAAGCACGAATTTCTCGACCAAGATTCGAGAGAAGAATTTAGAAAATTCCTGATTATATTCAAGAGGAAGGTTAAAAAAAAAGCAAGAAAAATCACACATTATTCACTGGCTCTTGATGATAGCAGTGACATTATTGATGCAGCAAAGCTTGAGATCTTTATCCGCGGGATTGATCAAGATGTTAGTACAGGAACCACCACTGGTTGTAGTTTTCATGTCAAGTACCTTTCCTCCGTCTCCTTACTTCATAGACTGTCTGTCGCTTTTGATCGCTGCAGCTCGAGTTTTGGTCACTGCTGGGTAAGCCTATAAACACACAATATAAGTAAATACATACCATAAATATTAGGCCTATCCAAATGATAATATCCTGACCTGTGTTACGTTGGTTGGTGGTCCCACGTCCTAAACTCTCGTCTTGTGTCTCTCTTTGATGTTATATTTAAATCCACCGTTTTAAGAAATGGAGAGGCCTACCACCTGTAGATAATGATGCGTCACTGCTTCTAACCATCCTTTTAGCAGCAATGGCCTTCAACTCATTCACTGTGTACAGAATGTTTCCGAGATAAGGAACCCTGGTCCGGAAATGAGAGTCGAATGTTATAAGCAAAAATAGTTGTGTCGAAATGGAATAGTAATTTGGCACCACGTGCCCTCCTTCCCTTAAACTTTGGAACAATCGTGGAAAGATGGTATGGGCCGGATGTCTCCTACGTGGGTACTTGTCCCGATACAATCTGTGAGCTTGTGTACTGTTCCCATTGGCCCATCCGTATTCGAAAATCAGGTCTGCACATTCCGCCCTCGTGTACTCCTCCATTTCACTAGGACAGATCGACTGGACACTGCAACTTGTACACATACACTGCTATCTACGTGCATACTATCAGGATCGACCATGTCCGTTACACATTACGCCAACTGCAATGCTTTAGTGTAGTTTCCTGTCCCCACCCCTCAGACAGCGCAATGAATTGAATACTGTAAGTAGACAACGTAAACGTCAGATGATACAGTATGTGTAAGATGTACAGATAAATATACATAAATAAGGTGTACAGAGGAATAAAATTATTTCATTTCCACAGAACTAATTTTGCTTGTAAATTTCGACTCTGTCACTTCCTGACCAGGGTTACTTATCTCAAATTGATACATGTGCCCTTCCCCATCATCCCTGAAAGTTTGTAACACTAGCCCGGAAATATCCTGTATATACTGTTTCTCCATTAATGTAGCTGTAACTGCTTAGGCAAGGTTTTATACGGAGAATGAAAAGAGGCTATTAATGAGTGAAGAATGAAACTGTAGTTTTATTTTCATGTTCATTAATAGCATCCTACCATAAAAACAAAGTACATTTCGGTAATGAAGTGTCTGTATATAGTTTATTGTGGCTCTTGATTTTAGCAGTGTTGCAATTACATCAGAAGTGGCCTGAATTTTTTATAGCTCAACGTACATTACATTATTCATTTAAATTTAAGAGATAATTAGTTTAACACAAGAAGGCCATTAAAAATATTAATGGAGTGCTATTTTGTGCGAAAGGAACACAGAATGATGACCAAGATTTGATCCCCTTTTAAATGAACGATTTTATTTGTCACAGTGTCTCCACACATCGGCTAAAGAACTATGTAATTGTACACTCGAATAATTTTTAAATCTCTGAAACCTTCTTTGAAATAAGGATGTCATAAAAGTTAGAACTTAATTTCATTCACAAAGATTGAGATGTAATGTAACGACATTTCTTAAAATTACCTTATTTCAGCGTGTTAGGTAACGTTACTTTGAAATGTAACACATTTTGTTTGTATGTGAATGCGTGCGCGCGTTTTTATATAGAGGCCTAAAACTATTTTATGTAAAACATTAGATTTGTTTCAAAGACAAGAATAACACTTGATCAGAGATATTAATATTTAAATGCAGACTTTGCGAAATCAGTAAATATATTTTGCTTGCCTTGGATTTTCAAGGGCTAGACACGGGACGGGTCCGTAACGTTTCTCATAGTTTGGCCCATTGTGTGCTCTATATATGCGGTGATTTCCCTAGGCCAAGTGGTTTGTATATGTTGACAGGTGGGCTTCCTCTTTCAACTCCTGATTGATAGAGCTAGGTCCCTTCGGCAGACGAATATTCTGATAAGGCCCCAAGACTTTGTTAGCATTGGAAACCTGCTCTACCCGGGAAACTTCACTCCAGCCTATTGTTACTATTGTAGATGATAGATGAAATGACCGGAAGCAGCAGAGTAATAGTGGAATAATGGAGGGATACTGATTATCCCGAGGAAAGATCTCCGCAGTGTATGTTTGATCACCATAAATTCCAACACGACCTGGCAAAAACAGATGTTGTCTGAACCAATTGATCTCATTTTAATTATTTTAAAATAATAATAACAATTAAGAAACACGTTAAGGGAATTATCCTTGCACCAAATGGAGTACTCTCTGGACTAAAACCATCGTATTTTAATTATTTAAGTACAATTTCAGTTAAGTAACATTACACGATTTTCTCCTCTGTCAAACATGGATGTTCCCCCTACCAAATGTCATATTTTATTTATATAATTACTTGATATTTGTTTCCAACAAGTGCAGCGAAGCGCATGGGTATGGTTAGTAAATACTATATTAACTGCTACAAATTAAACTTGAGTTTCTCTGGATTTGAACTACACTACTCGCTGTGCTAGCAGCTCGACTAATTGTGCGATAGATTAAAAATACCCTTTCTTAAATTTAAACTTGCCCCCTTCACAATTCCTTCCCGTTACTCTTACGCTTACATGAATTGTTTATATATAAAATTGCGTACAATAAGCGTTTTCAGTTGTATTATAGAAGCTTGTACACATGAACAAGGCGATATTTCAGAATCAGTGTTTAAAATGTGAACCAGAAAATTGGGTTCTAATTACGTATAACGAACAAAATTTAATTATCAGGCTTTATAGTGAATCATATCAGCAAACAATTTGAACCTGATTAATTTCCTGGCCAATTAAATGATAACGGTTAACTATAAAACTTAAATCGATTGAAGCGCGTGAGCCAACAGTTTTCCGCCAGTTGCTGTATAACGTATATGCGCTGTCGGCATGGCATTATAATAGCCATTTATCAAAGATACTAGGTTAAAATATAAATATGATAGTAGATTAAAATATAATTGTTAATGTGTATGATTTAAAAAGTGTTTATGTTGGATTGTGTACTGTAACTGTCATACAAAGGAAATACAATGCTTTACAATAAATTGTAATAGAACTAGCGCATAAATTTAATATCCTTTTATAAATATTGGTCTGTATATCAGAAAAGGCGACCGAGTAATTAAGTTTGCAGAGCAACTGGTTGTGAAGTAGACATTTCCGGGTTTGACGTCTGGTTGGATCGTGACAGGATTTTTCTCATTGGAAAATCTGAAGAACGGCCCGGGATCCAGTCAAACTGCTGTCAGATTAAATATTTCTTCTTTAATAGGAGTAAAAATGTGTTCGAATCAATGTGCTGAACAGAACACATCAAGTGTGGAAGTTATGAAAACATAGCGCTCTACCTGATTGTACTCTTACATCTTCGTAGCCTTTATCATTCGCAAATAAATAAATAAATAAATAAATAAATAAATAAATAAATAAATAAATAAATAAATAAATAAATAAATAAATACGTACATACATACGTACATACATACATAATATGAACAAAATAGTCTATAATCTCTGTAACGGTTACAGGAGAGACACCAAAAGAAGTTTGTTTCTGTATCGTAACTGGTGAGAATATACTTTATTTCCATAAAAATCCGGAAATTTATTATTATAGCATCACAGTACTTTACTTCTATACTTCATGTAATGAGAAAGTAAGGAGGACAGGAATCTGTTGAAATTAAATACGTTCGTACATAAGTTGCTTACAAATGGTTGATGTAGTTAAAAATTGTCACTGTACGTACATTACTTAATATATGATAAAAAACTGTATAGTTATATTGAAGAAAACTCGCCAAGTTTTTTTAACATATTACAGCTCTTCGATATGCGCCCTCCATCGACTCTACATACATCAACTCTGTAAACAAATTCGTCACACATTTGATATAGCATGTTTCTGTAAATTCGAGAGAAGCGTTAAGGTTGCGAGCCCGGAGTTCTGATAGAACAGCCGGTAATGATGCCACGAACACTGAATCCTTCATATACACCCATACATAAAAGTCACAAGTAGTTAAGTCGGGAGAGCGTAGAGGCCATGACCACGGTGATTTTCATTCACTCTGCAAATTGACTTTTGCACGCTACCCGCAAAACTGGCACGTACACGCTCTAATGTTCTTTTTAGGCACCAGACGACGACACCTGATGAATTCCCTTTACAAAAAAGACAAGTACTGTTCATACATCGCAGAAATGAGCTGATGAGTTGGTGCTGGGTGGATCATTATGGAACTCTGTTCTAAAGTTTCGACGAACCATTGTAACAGATTGACTTCAATGAAATTTCAGGATAGCATAATAGCATAATGTTTCAGTAGGTGAAGCAAAAATAATGCTGTAACAGATCAGGAAGAGAAAAAAAATTAGCTCGGTCACTGGCTGGGAAGAAACTGGCTATTGATGCACTAGAAGGAATGGTGAACGGAAGAAAAGTTCTGAGTAGAAGATGATAACAGATGATAAACAATATTAAGATACATGGATCGTATGCAGAGACTAAAAGGAAGACGGAATGTAAGAAATATTGGAGAATGCTGGGTTTGCAGTGAAAGACTTCCCCTTGGGTAGAACACTATGAATGAATTAATGATTGTAACATAACATCAGATGTGTTAACAGAAAAAAATCTGTAAGAATAAAAATATCATATAATATCAAATAAAAAGTGAAGTGAAGCGGCTAGGAGACTTTTAAATCATTTTCATTTAGACGTATTCTCTGCAGTAAATAATATTGCTTCAATTAACATCTCTAAAACTTTTGACTGTTGACTTGATGAACTCTATACGGTATGAACCAGAAAAGAATCTGCTAATACAGTATATAGCACTTTTTCCTAATATACTTTGTTAATTAAACTGTATATAGTTGATATTCTATAAGAAAGAGGAATACAGTAATTGCACAACTATCTATTAGCAATTTAAAAATATTTAACTTGTATATGCGGATGGAGAATACGTATTGTTACGTGGTGTTCCAGAAGTCGTTAATTAAATAAGAAAAAAATATTTCCATAGAACGTGGACTGGAATATTTTAACACTTTCATGAATATTATACAGTGGCTCAAAAAAGTATTCAACTTTCAAATAGCATATATAATGACGAATTTAATGTCTGCATTTCATGTTGGTGAAGTTAATATTAGCACCATTCTTGTAAATGCATTTCAGCTGTACAAGGTTTCTGTTTTGCTTACAAATAGAGCTCTAACTTTAAGCTGTGTCGATTTAGAGGTCAAATAAGTATTCAACAATAAGTCCCGTCGCTCTAATTTCCGGCAGCCAATCGCGTTGCAGGTCGGCTACATTTAAACGTGTGCGTCTTGTGATTCGCTTATTCATTTCTTAAGGCTCGATAAATACTTAATATAATCGCCCGCCATTTTAGCTCTTCAGTTGGCTTTCGCAGAAAGCACACGAAGACGTTATTTGCCGCTCAATTATTTGCTGAATTACATTGCGTTTGCTTTATTATATAGGAGTTACGACATGATAATGTTTAACGGTGTTGCAAATAGATTCCTCGCATGGTAGCTCGGCAACGTAAGAACAAAAATGGCGAATGATACTACCTACCTAGACTTTATAGAGCCTTCACTTTCTAAGACGTAAGCAAAGAGGCGGAGTCACGCCGGAAATAACAGCGCCGGATTCATGAAGTTGCTCTCATATCATAAAAATCTTAATAAGTTTGTATTACAGACACATAATTATGACACAAGACGAAATATTAATTCAACATTAGTAGAACCTAAATGTCTCACATCTGCTGGTCTAAAGCATAGCATTAATTTTGGCCCATCGGTTGTACAATGCTTTAACTAAATTACGCCCAGAACTTCTAACATGTAACCCACTAACATATAACAAGAAAATTAGAAACATGTTAACATCTTCAATTTGATTAAATAAATTTATAGCCTATGTGTATGAATTAATAAACCTATATTATATTTATATTCTATTCTATAATTTTGAAATATATATAGTCCTACTTTTCAAGTGCAATATTATTCTTCTCTAGTGTTAATATTATATTATATAATTCCATTGCCGCTGTAATTTAAATTTTAGTTCCTATTTTATTTTACTTATTTATTTTTATTATTATTGTTATTTTTTCTATATTTCTCTTATATTAATATTGTATTATATAATTTCTGTAACCGTAATTTTAATTTTATTTTCTATTTTATTTTATTTTATTTTATATTCTCTTATAGGCCTATTAATAATATATCTGAACTGCGACCGAACACGAGCGCTGCTCATTCGGTCTCAAATTTTGTTAATACTACTGTATCTCCTTTTTTATGTTGATTGTTTTATTTTATTTCTATTTCTCTTGTTTGTTTGTAATTATATTCTTTATTCTGTTTATTTAAATTTAAATAAATTTAAATAAATAAATACTCTTTCAGTTTCCCTCTGTTCAGTTGGTGTATACGACTGCTGCAGTGAGGTTGTTTTTAGTGTGCAAGAAGTTTATCGGGGTTGACCAAGTATGGGGCGAAAAAGGTAAAGAAATGACTGAAGAAGAAGGGCAAATTGCAGTCAGATGCTTTAGACAAGGTAAATCTTTCAAGGAAATAGGTGAGATACTAAACAGATCTAGAGATACAGTTAAGAGTATTATATACAGGTTCAATCAAAGGAAAAGTACAAAAAAGTACGATGTGGTCGTCCTTCTGTATAAGTCAATAAAAAAATCCAGATAATTAGAAAATTAAAGAAGAACTCAAAATTGATTGCTCCGAAGATTAGAACTGAAGTGGAGAATGAAACTGGAAAGTGTGTTAATGCACAAACAATACGAAATGTGCTCTACGAAGCTGGATACTATGATCCCACAGCACGAAGTAAACCGTACATCAACAAGACTAACAGAAGGAAGAGACTTAACTATGCTAAATAACATGTCAGTGATAGCTATGATTTTTAGAGGAAAGTTGTTTTTACAGATGAAAGCAAATTTACCATTTTCAAGTCAGATGGATAGATAAAAGTGTGGCGGCAAAAGAATTGTGAACTAAATGAAAAAAATATCCAGTAGCCACAATTAAACACGGGAAAGGATCAGTAATAGTATGGGGCTGCAAGAGTGCTAATGGTGTGGGCGACTTGTATTTTATATATGGTATAATGGACCACAATCTTTACATAAGAATTTTTATGTCTCATCTCTCCAAGAGTGTGAATAATATGGGCCTTAGTGGTGACTATATATTCACCCCAAATATACAGCCTTCAACACAAGATTGTGGTTGTTGTACAACACCTCCTGCTGGATGGTAACTCCACCACAATCGTCGGATATCAATCCGATTGAAAATCTGTGGCTTGATTTAGAATAAGGAATAAGAAATCACAAGATCTCAAGCAAAGACGGCCTAAAGGAAGCATTGTTGGAATAATAGGGGAAAATCACTATAGAAAATAAATCCCAAGAAGATTGCTAGAAATTATCAATAGGAAAGGAGGGCCTGCCCGATATTAAGGATTGACAAAGGACAATGAATTAATTATATTTTTGTAGTTGAATACTTATTTGAGGTGAAATGACACACATTTTGTTGTTTTCATAATTATATTATTGTTTTGAAAAGAGATAAAGTTATATATTTTTGTATTTATTTTACCTATGTGATAACCAGGCTTCGAAACTTTGGACCCGATACAATAAGTTTACTGTGCATGTACTATAGGTTGTTGACTCGCTGCAGGTAGTGAAAGGTAGAGATGTGTTGAGGTTACAACGTTGCTATTTAGAGTAGAGTACGGTAGTATGGGGAAACTCACACTTATGTACATTCTGAAAGTAAATATACATTACACAATGACAATGTCAAAAGAATGTGAAAAACATTTATTCACCTCTCTTTTATAAGCATTTGTGTTTAATTATACACAGTGTTAATGATGGAAATAAACATGTAGCAGTTTTAATTTCTTCATTTATCCTATTGGTCGTGTTTAGGAAGTGCAGTTACAGTACCGAATTGCAATGTACTACAAGATATATTTTCAGTGTCTCAAACATAAATCTTTTTCGGTTCTCTGCCAAACACAGTTTGTATTGTGAAAAGCTGTGCTCTACATCGCATGACGTGATAGGAGCAAAACGAAAAAACCTAACATCAGTGCAGTCTCTAAGAGACAGTCCTTTATTCTCGGGTGACTCTATGTCCACTAATTTGCTGTTTATGTTACACAATGTTCCATATCCGTTATTTTTACATAAAATTGATTTCCACTTCTGTTTTACACGTTCAGTAACCGTGTACTTGGTGTCTCATTAATTCTCTGTGTCATTTCCTCAACTAATTTGAGGGCTTCCGGGATATCTTGCTCTGACTTTTCTAACCGTGTAATAGTTTGACACAGTTTGTATGAAAACCAAATTATTATTCGTCAGAACCTACAAATCCGGAGAGTTTTCCTTTGTGTATTTGTTGGCATTCATTCTACAGTATCCCCACCCACTGTACGCTTTACCACTATACTCAGTACGCCGTTATGCGGATTTCCCACTGAACTACTCTATCGGGTCCGAAGTCCCGGTCAGTAATAAAGCACAAGCGATAATGATGCGACACTTCATAACAACACTGCACGAACAAGGTGATCCAGAGGATGTAGCTTTCTGGAGCCATTACAACAACAATAATCACATTACCATAACCAAAGTTCCACATAGTTTCGCCAGAATATTCACACGTATGACAAATCTAGGTTTGACACATCCAAATAATATTAACATCACAACTAAGGATATATATACATATCTACAAAGACCTCAAAACAAACTTCCATATATAAGGGAAAAATTTCCCAATTTACATTGGTCCAATATATGGAGAAATGTCAATACCCCACACATACCACTTGACTGGAAAGAAAATGCATATTGTGTAGTGAATAACATCATCCCCACTGAAGAAAAAAAGTATAGTCACAACTTAACAGAATCACCGGCCTGTAAGAAGTGTGGTCACATTGGAACGCTACAACATCTCCTTACAAACTGTACGAACACAGCACCCATATGGAGGTGGACTAAACAGCAACTCAATAAAATAGATCCTCGCACGAACCCAAACGATCACCTAAAATTAATAAGATTTTTTGACATCGAAAATAAATCTACTCGATTTGTTCAACTTTGGCTAGCAATGGGTGTAAACTACTATATACTCAAAAACGAACACCACAGCCTGGCAGAATTGAAGACCTCTTTTAGTCAGAGTAGAAGAGCTTATGTTAACAAATTCGACAAGGAAAGTACAAGACAAAAACAGTTAATGGTGTTAGACCTGTGAACACGTTAAGTAGCCTACTCAAATGTGTCCTGTATCATCTTCCTTTGTGTTTCCAGTGGACAAGTGAAATATCTTTTAATGGTGCAAGGATTCAAATTTATGATATTACGGAATGTTACCACTACTGTGAAAAACTTAAAACAAGTTAATATGAAACTATAATTCGCTTCCAGATAAAAATCAATTCAGGGTATCTTGGGTGAACTCCTTTTGAACATTTCTCGATTTTTCCTCTATATACCGCATTTAATAGTAATGTGATATAACAATTTTAACTACAATCATGTAATCTTATTTGTATGACACTCCAAAAATGTAATTGGTGAATTGAATAAAATTATTTGTACATTAAAAAAAAAAGATAGCGTAAAAAAAATTAAAAAAAAAACTCTGCCAGAAAAAAAGTCTCGAAGCCTGATGATAACCAATAAATTTGTATACAAGTGTCACGATACTGTATCATTTTCTGCTAGTTTTGTCTTACTACACTTGAAGATAGTATGTAGGTGAAAACTTTTTTGAGCCACTGTATGTGCTATTAGACCTATGAACTTTAGAACTACTTTCATATCTACTCAAAATTTAATGTGTGTTCTGTATAAAGTTTACATTTCTTAACTTATATACAAAGAGAGATCGACTGTGACAAAATCTCCATTCAGTTGACGTTGACAATAAAAGCTGTAATGTTATAGACAGCTATGGGAATTAAGTTGTGAATACAAGACAGATACGACGAATATGGAATTGTAGCGTTGGCATGTGTAGGTATATATAATGTATGGTTTTATTTACGCAATTCAAGCCCCCCCCCAAGTTTTATTACAGTAAATTTTTTGGACACTTCACTGTTGCAAAGCGAATATAAAAATTAACTGAGAAACTACACGTCTATTCTGCTGCGTATTACAGCAAAAACACGAGCTGACATTCTACATGACGATGTCAAGGTTCTCAGCTACGCACTGCTCGTCTCCAGAGATGCTAAAAGTTGAAGCTTCCATGTTTGGTTGTCATGGAAACGAATGAAACAAAATTCCGGCAGGAAACATTCCAATTACAGCCCCCATCCAGTTCCTTCATGGTGACTAATACAATTACGTCACGTGCTACAGTATATTCGTTGTACATTTTGTATTTCTCCAAGACTCTTTATTTCTTTTCTACTTTTTCATAGACATACTACATCTTCTTCCGTAATGTCACCCAAATATTTAATTTACTTCCACAGTTTAGTACATATCTTTCTTTTATATTAATCAAAATTAATCAGCGGCGAGTTAAGGAAACTTGAAATCTTTTGTGCAGTATTCTAATCGAGATATTCAAACTGTTCAACTACAAGATTGATTTACAATTCATATTGGAGATGTTCGGATAAGACTAAAGTTAATATTCAAATAAATGTTTTATTAGATTTCCATCAATGACTTAGCAATTATAATATCATAATGTAAAATTATTTATATATTATATAATATTTAGTTTGCATTTGTAGGAACGTTTTCGTCACTCTCTGTGGCATCATTAGATACTTAAAGTTTTCAATACAATAACCGCATACATGTGATATTTTAACTGTGATGTAATCACATAAAATTAATTAAGATAACATATTAAAAGGCATAAATTGAAAAAAAAGCAATCTACGAGCTTTCACTTACTTGTAAAAGTCAATTTATTTTGTATTTTATATTCATAGCTAGAAGTCGTGCGTAAGTTTGTTATATGAATCATTATTTTCATGTGATTTATTTGGAAGTGAAAACTCGTTTACAAGCTGTGCTTGTACATTTGTGGAAAACTTTATGTTTGCAGTTCATATGAAATATGTTATGTGAATATAATCTGTGACTTATTGTTTATGATGGTTAAATTAGTGATATATTTGAGAAATTTCTGTGTATGGGTTTGAGTTGTTTAAAGTTAAATGAATAATGTAAACGGATAAATTATCTTTAAACAATTCAAACCTTTATTTGAAAGTTGCTGGAGAATAAACACAACTGCAGTGTTTAAATTGAAGGATTCAGAGCCATATTGGGCCAAGCATCATATATTAAAAACGTAGAAAACAGGAGTCAAAATTAAGTGATTACCATAATGTAATTAAACATATAGGAAGCAATATAAAGTATGCACATTAAAATTAAATGATATGTCAATCTTCATTAAACTATGGTATTCACTCAACTTTAACCCTTGCTTTCTCCGCTTTTAATAAATTGCCCTTAGCCCACTGTGGCTCTTAACCCTTCAATTTCAAGTAATTTCAGGAATGAGTTCCTGTCAAATTCTTAACGATTTTTTTATTCTGTTCCTGAAGTAGATCACTCGTTTTGATATATATGTACTGTAATCGGCATGGGACACCGTATAATCACAGTCTAGTTTCCAGTATATACAGTTATGAAGCTTGAGTTTTGAGGGTGCTAGGAACAATAGACTGTGCAGGAACTATTTCGCATTGTCTGTAATGAGGCGATAGTAGCGGTCCTAGTGGTTAGCAACTATCTATGGATACATATTTATTACGTATTGAGCTTCGTGACTGTATATAGGTAGACTATGGTATGTGATATAGTAATGCATTTATTTAATGTCACGCTCTCTTAACATTTTTTATCTCAAGAGCTACATAGAACTTGATTTAATTTATATGTTATATTAATGGCAACGTCATGTACAAAGTTGTATTATTATTATTATTATTATTATTATTATTATTATTATTATTATTATTACAAATGTCTTGTTGTGTAATATATAGAATTCTCTGCTACTTAAGATGTGCATTTTATAAATGTACCGTAATCACATTGTATTTGCTTTCTTCAGCTACTCCGAAACTGAATTGTAGGCAAACAGATAATATGAACACAATAAAACGTTATCTTCATATTGCTCTTGAGGGCATTCACAGTACATACTATCCCCAACCACGAGATCACTTCTGCCTGGGAAATGTGATGCGAACAGGCCACTCCGTTAGCAGGTAATTCTAGCGTTGTGATTGGATGGCGGAAACGTAATACACAGCAGCTAATACAGCATGTATTTTTTACTTTATTTTGTCGTGTCAAGAGTGTTGTAGAAATGTAGACAGCTGTTGCTTGCGGACTGAATGGTACTGCACCATGTCGTAATGCCTCTCTCATAGTTCCGTTTAGGGTCCTGTGTATATAATATTGCTGCAATGGCACGAATTCTATTAATTCCAAAATGTTTCCGGTACCATAATTTGCATAGCCGATTGTTACCTACATAATTGAACATAAGAAAGGATGTGGAAAATTCATAGCACCATGAAAACACATCACAAATACTAAAGGATTAAAACATGGTGTATTTTTTCTTCTTTTTTTTTTGCCATATTCTTTTAAGTCAATGTGCTGGGACAGATGAATAATTTTAAATATATCGGTTAGAATGCATCATATCAAGGATATAGTACATATATTAGCGAAAGAAGGTTATCAATATTGTTAAAGTAAGAAGCATAGTAAATTCAGTGTTTCTAATTGGTCATTTTACGAAGTTTCATCAACTACTGGTTGGAATCGAAGATGGCGGACTACTAGTAGAAGTGGAATTATAGTGGTGCGTTATCCATGCGAAAAATAGCGAGATAAAGGGCGGCAAACCAACCACAATACCACAAAAAGGTCAGTAATAGTTCAGAGACAGCCGGGGAGTGTTAGTAACAACATCCTTGCAGGATAAAAGCCACAACAGAGAAAAAACAAACGCTACATTAAGTGAGGTTAAAAGATCGTAGAGTGCCTCCACAGGGAAGGAAGTCACACAAGCGCTCCTGACACCGGAAGTGACGCAGGGGAAGTTCAACTCAATAACCGAACGAGTTCAGCGATACCCCACCAGAAGGCGACAAGCACCAAGAGAAGTAATAACTAAGCGGGCGAGCCCTAGCGACAGAGGACATTACTACCAACCCGGGAAGTCAGCCCGCCCACACAGTAACAGTGCTAAAAGGGAACCGCCCACACGGCAGCGGGCAGCCAACCACCCTAAACAACACGCTAGGCGGAACCTCCTCACAAGTGCGACAAACCCAGGAGCACGTCCAAAATGGCGGCAAGAAAATCACGAAATACACCTGCACAACGGGGGAACCAACGGAACAGCGGCAGTGAAGAAGACACCGACACGAATCAGACCATACAAGCCATGTTCAGTAACATCCTAGCCGAACTAAAAGACCTAAAGAAACAAAACACGGACTTTAAGGCTGAAACAAGGAAAGACATAGCAGACTTGAGAGAGGAAATAAAAGGTTTTGACAAGAGAATAGAAGAAAAGTGCAACAACCTGGAAACCAGAGTACGCAACTTAGATAACACCATGGATGAGAGAACCACACATATAGAGAAAAAATTAAGGTCACTAGAGGAAGCGGAAGAGAGGAGGCAGAGGAGAGAAAGAAGACAAAACATAATCATCAAAAACAAAGAGATACGACCAGACAACCATGAAGAAATGACCAATAAAGTAAATGAAATACTGGCAAAAGTAGAATTCAACAAACCATACAGCAAAGTTATGTACATCTGCAAAGACTACTCCGACAGAGGACTAGCCAGGGTTGAACTCGCCAGCATGGAAGACAAAATGACTATAATGAAGAACAAACACAAATTAGCGGGGGAGGAATGCTTCATCGATGATGACATGACACTCCAGGAAAGGAGTATACAAACCCAACTACGTAATCTAGCTACCGAAGAGAGAAACAAAGGCAACAACGTCAAGGTGGGATATCAGAAAATACTGATAAATGATAGATGGATACGTTGGAACGAGCTGCCCCAGGCAAAAAACCCGCCGCAACCACGGAACCTGCCCCAACCAAAAAACGCGCAGCGGCCACAACAACAAATCAGCATCCCAGGAACAAGCACTATGCAACAAACAACAACTTAGAACCACCAAGAGCGCCAACGGAATCTCACAACACACCAGTACAGACACCACACCAACGTACCACCAGACAAGAATTCAGAATAGCCACACTAAACGTGAACACACTCAGGACAGAAGAAAGAGAAGAGGAGCTAAACTATGCACTAAAAAACATTAACTGCGACATCCTGGGCCTCTGCGAGATCAGAAGAATGGGGGAAACTATAATCGAAAAGAATAACGGCGACCTCTTCTGCTACATCGGGCAGACCAAAGGACAGAAAGGAGTGGGATTCCTGATTAAGAAACACATCAAACCCATGGTGAAGGAAATCATAGGGGTTTCAGAGAGAATAATAGTTCTAAAGATAAAGACAGCGACATGCGATGTAACTATGATACAAATATATGCACCCACAGAGAACCATAGTGACGAAGACAGCGAAGACTTCTACAGACTGCTAGAAGACACAATTGAGAGACACAGATCACACAGGAACTTCATATTAGGCGACTTCAACAGCAAAGTAGGGAACAAACTCCACGCACAAGAGGACCCAGTTGGGCCGTACGGCTACGGGACAAGGAACGCAAGAGGAGAACGACTGGTACAATTCGCCACAGAACAGAGAATGGTGATACTAAACACGTTCTTCAGAAAGCGTAGCGAAGCAAGGTGGACCTGGAGACACCCCAACGGCACGACAAAAAACGAACTGGACTACATACTAACCGACAGCCTAGCAGGTGCGAGGGACATACAAGTCGTACCAAACCTGAAATTCTCGACGGATCACAGAATGGTACGTGCCACAGTGAATATAAAGAGAAACAGAAGACATTTTGGGAATACAATAGCGAGCACAATTGACAGCTTAGATAGGCACACTTTCGGCCTTGCACTACAGGAACGACTACAAGAAATGGACCTATCCTCCCAGCGCGACCCACAGGATCTATACAACTCCATCGAAGAGGCCCTTACCCAAGCATCAATCACAGCCAGGAGAACAAATGGAACTAGAGAAAACAGTTCCAAGCTCAGCCCGTTAACAATTGCATTAATTGAACAAAGGAAGAGATTATATCCAAGCAGGGATGAAAACGAGGACAATAAAAACCAGTACGCAGAGATTGATAAGCAAACAAAAAGGGCGATCAGAAGGGACGTACGTGAACACAACACAGAGGCAGTAAGAACAATACTGGAATCATCCAAATCAACAAGACAAGCAAGAAAACAGAGAGGAAGTGGGAAGCAATGGCTCTTGGGAGCACGGGGACCCAGAGGCAACCGTCTAACAGAAAGAGAAGACATTGTGACGGCAGCCACAAACTACTACAGATCACTATACACCAGCTCCAAACAGGAAGCGAATCCAAGCGACAGTATTCAGATGAACAACGTAGACGACATCGAGGTCCCACCAATACTTCAAAGCGAGGTCAGGACAGCGATAGGGGAACTCAAACCCGGAAAAGCGCCCGGAGAAGACAACATCCACAACGAACACCTGAAACTCGGTCACGACTCCTTGCTAACACCGCTCACTGCAGTCTTCAACGAAATACTCAAATCGGAGACAGTACCCCACCAATGGAAGACAAGCAAAATTATTCTACTCCACAAAAAAGGTGCCAAGGACGACCTGAACAACTACCGTCCAATCAGCCTGATGTCAAATGTCTACAAGCTGTTCTCTAAGATAATCACAAGGAGACTCACGAAAGTACTGGATGACAACCAAGCTCCAGACCAGGCAGGATTTCGCTCAGGTTACAGCACGGTGGACCATCTACAGACAATCAACCAGGTCATAGAAAAAACGGACGAATTCAATATTCCCCTCTATCTTGCATTTATAGATTTCAAGAAAGCATTTGACTCGGTAGAACACTCCTGTGTATTACAGGCGCTGAGCAACCAGGGAGTCGAGCACAAATATATCAACATCCTAACTAAGCTCTACGGAGACTCGCACGCCATCGTGATGACAGAACGAGAAGGACAAATATTCAGAATAGGAAGAGGAGTCCGACAAGGGGATCCGATCTCACCAAAGCTGTTTACTAGCCTCCTGGAAGACATATTCCGTAAGCTAAAGTGGAAGAAAAGACATGGAATCAATATAAACGGATATCGGCTGACGAACCTAAGATTCGCGGACGACATCGTACTCTTCGCTAAAAACGCCACCGACCTACAAGAGATGATACAGGAACTAAGCGATTGCAGCGCACACGCAGGCCTAAGCATGAACATGGAAAAAACCCAAGTCATGACGAACAGCCAACCACAACCCATCCAAGTCAACGCAACCAGTTTACAGTACGTGGAAGATTACATCTATCTTGGCCAATTGGTCGGATTCAAAAGCTGCATGACGAGAGAACTAAAAAGAAGAATTGCATCAGCATGGAGAGCTTTCTGGTCACTGCAATTCATACTCCTTGACAAGAAACTGAACCGCAAACTAAAGCTGGAGGTGCTGCAATCCTGTATCTTCCCAACCTTACTTTACGGCTGTCAGACCTGGAAACTGACCGTGAACCAGAAGACGCAGATTCAGATCTGCCAGCGCAAAATGGAGAGGAAAATCCTAGGACTCTCCCTCAGAGACAAGATTTCCAACACCAGACTAAAGCAGATGACAAACACCAGAGACATGGCACACCAAGGGGAACGCCTGAAATGGAAATGGGGAGGCCACGTGTCGAGACTCCAAGGCTGCAGATGGGCGCATATTTCCACCACGTGGGATCCACGCATCGGGAGGCGAAACCGAGGAAGACCTGGGACCAGATGGGCGGACTTCTTCAAGAGCCTAGCTGGACCCCTGTGGTCCAGAACAGCCAAGAACCGAGAAGAATGGAGATCGCTACAGTTTGCCAGTATCGAGTGAGAGTGCAAGTGTACACACACAAACGACGAACAAAACTTATATAGAACAGAATCTACCGTCATGCGGATTAGCTCACCGCATGATCTCTAAAGAGCTCCCCTTTTAGGAGGCCATAGCCCTTCACGGGAAATCCAAAGGCTATTTCATTCATTCATTCATTCATCAACTACTATGGTTATCTAGCGTCTGAATAAGATTAAGGTGCTAATGTCAACGAAATGAGTCCGGAGTCCAACGCCGGTAGTTACCCAGCATTTACTCTTAATGGTTTGAGAGGGAAAACTACGAAAAAACCTCAACTAGGTAACTTGTTACAACAGGATTTGAATCCGAGACCACTCGTTTTACTGTCAGGCATGCTAACCGTTACTACTCAGCTGTGGACAATTCAGTGTTTTAGTTGGTTTATTAGAACGCTTTTTCAACTGCGATGGTTACCTAGAATCGAGTGCCAGGGATATGAACCTAGGGCCCAGCATCTGAAATTACCCAGCATTTTCTCTTGATGGGTTAAGGGAAACTCCCGGAAAAAACCTGACTCAGGTAGCTTGTCCAAACCAGAACTCAAACCCGGGCCCGCTCGTTTCATGGTCAGATATGCTAACCTTTACTCCACAGCGATGATCAAAATTCAGTTTTCAAGCCATCTTTATTTCAGAGACATGTTAGGTTAAGAGAAATTATGGAACACATCTAAAATGACAGTTGCGTACATTTACGAGTACATAGCCTAGAGCAGCGGTCGTCAGCACAGAGCACCCTGGGGCTAGCTTCTCTTACCCCGGGGAACACAGTGCTCAATGGTGCACTCATAGCTGCTAGTGGATATGCTCTCTACCTCTTCCTGCTGCAAGACGGGACACACGGGACGGCTACGCTTACCCTTTGCACATTTCAGCGAGTTCTAACGAACACTGGCCTAGAGTATCAGAAAAACAGGACACACGGAGAATATCTAGCAAAATTGCATTCGTGCGTGAAATAGTAGACTTTACAATCATTGATAAAGGAGATAATATTATCATATTCTAGAATAATTAGGTTTTTCACCAATTATGAACTTTCCTCCAAAACTATAGAAGACGATGGAAAGATGACAAAGAGAGAATGGAAGGTAATAGATGGTCTAAACAAATCATGCATTTGTTACTTTTAGGTTAAAATTTTCGCTCTGGTACTGGGAATCGAACCCAGGTGTTCAGTCTGCGTGCTGAATGCTCATACCGACTGAGCTATGCTGCAGATCCGTCCATAGTACCGGCTCGGACCCTCCTTTATTCCTCCTTGGCCTTACTTCATGTTTTTTTGAGCATATCATAGTATATCTTTAGAAGTCACTACACAAGAACGCATTTATATATTAAAGTACTTTTATGGCGGGATATTCCAACAGTTTATACTGCCGTATGACTGCATATTTTATACATAGGCTATTATATGAAATTTTTATTCCTACAGATTTTTTTCTGTTAACATATCCGTTGTTATGTTATGTTAACATATTTGATTAGATAATAAACAATGCTGCGTTCACGACTAGATGCTAACGCTCACTGACACGTCCCTATAAGCACTGCTATGAATATGTTATTGATACAGCAACAGATAACTAGGGCCAATGCTTGTCAGAATGGTTATTATTATTACTATTATTATTGTTATTGTTATTATTATTATTATTATTATTATTATTATGTGCTAGGCTATTATTGGCCAATGACTGTTATCTAGCACATTAATATCCTAATACTTAAATAAAAATAAATTAGGTTGAATTGAAATTTAAAATTATATACCGTATAAAATAAAGTGATTGGATCTAAGGGAAAAATAAAGTAATCTGGGAAGAGAAGATGTAAAACTTAATATCTGTACCAGAAATTAGATAGGCCTACATATGGCTCACGAAACAAACGTACGGACTTGTCGAGCCACTAAATCTTTATCACTCTTAATACACCTACACCAGGGCTGGGCACCTGGAGCGAATCCAGACTCTAACCGGGGACGCTTAATATTCATCCGTAACGACATCAACGCTGCGCGGTGTTCGGCAGGAAAGAAAAGGGTTGAAGAGAAGTCATATGGCTCCCCGTGAGAGAGTAGAATCCGCTCTTAGTTCCCAGCCCTGACTTGCACAATCAGCGTGATACAGAAAAGCGGTAGCAAAGTATATCTTATATTCCGTTATATGATGCAGATATTGATGTAGATTGTGGATGGTTACATGTAGGGTTTATTGTGGTGATAGTGGTGGTTATAGTAGTGGTAATGTGTCGGTGGTAGTACAGTTTATATGTGGGCAGCAATGTGGTGGTGAAGGTGGGGGTTCGGAAAGGGTTTGGGGAAGGCGGCAGCGTTGGCTATGTCGGAACTTGTGGAAGTGGACAAGACGTTGACCTCGGTCGGTTAGTGGACTGCCAAACCATGAATGGTAGCCCGCGGTTGCCCTCAAACCCAAAAAAGTTTGCCCATCCCTGAATGCTGGTGGTTGTAATGTAGGTGGTGTTACCGTGTATTCAGAATGCGATAGAATTACTGCTATTTAAATAAAAAAATATAAAATAGACCAAAACTACACCGTTAGGTTTGATTTAGATAAGAAGCTTTTTTCAATTCATCCTATACGTGAATGTCTTCTCTCACGTCAACTCGACTCCACGGAGACAGGAGTATTTATAAAAAAGACTTATTTCCACTATGTCAGTTCGTAAGCTTTGAAATGAACGGACGTACATGCGGTACTTTTTTTTATAAGCGGATGTTGTGATAAGATGCAACACTTAGAGGAAGCACACTTTGATGGCATAAGTAAATCCTTCTATTCGATGCCAGGGAAAACGTGAAAACATGGCAGAAAGGTAGTTGCGAAGGAAAGCCGACTAGGCGACAAGATTTCATCTTTATTCTCACACCACTTCACTTCCACACACATAGCCAAGTATATAGAAATGCTTTTAAACGTTTTTCAGCCTGTGGAGTTACCAAGGCTTTTCCTGCAGCCTTCTTCGTCTATCTGTTTGCCTGTCTGTCCTCGGTATTCAATACCCCTGACGCTTCACCTTCCAGCAAACCCAAAACCCTGAGCTTGCAGTGTGGAAACTCTCTAGTGAAAAGGAGCATTTAGGTGAAGGGTGTCAAGAAAATGTCTCCTCTTCCTTGTCATAACACGCTTTAGTCCACCTTTTATACTATCTTTGAAGATGTTGAGAGAGTTTCAGGAAGTTCAGTTTAAATATGTTGTTATATAGATAATGTACTCCTAATTATATTAGACAACTGTTAGGTTACTAATTTAAATTTACAAAATTACAGATTTCATTGGTAGGTCCTACAATTTAGGAACGATATGGAGACCTACAATGCAGAAAAATGTTTGCATATACTAAGTTAAAATTCCATTGATGAACTCCCAGACAGGAAGAAGAGAGATCAGTTAAAAAGAATAACTTGCTTGGACTGTGTTCGACGTTGGAAACCAATCATTTGTGTCTATTGATATGATATAAAAGAGCATTTGAATTTAATTCCCGTCTGTCATAAATAGGCATAAACGACAGATAGGACCATCTAAGTTCCTACTACTAACCCTCTTCTGGTCTCGAGAAATTACTTACGGCTTTCAAGGAACTCTGAGCTTCATTGCCACCCTCGCATAAGCCTCCCATCAGTACTTATCCCGAGCAAGATTAATTCAGTCTCTACAATCATATACCAAGTTATAATAGTTTTCTCAGGTTTCTACAACATCTTAAATGGCATGATGAATTTTATATTTGATGTGTCAACATCACCCATGCCAGATAGTTTTCTGTTTTCCCTGAAGATTGATATTTTTGGACTATGGTTGTTTTTCCAAACAACTCTTCATTTATTTTAACAATTTTAGTCAAAACAAAATTAAATGAGAATTAACTGCTAGAATTGCTGTAAGGAGAGGTGTTAAACAAGGCAACTCTTTGTTCTTTTCTATTTAACTTAGTGACGGATAAGATAATTGAGGGGTTAGCTGGAAGAAGGGCGTAACTCAGAAAACATAGTTTTGAGATAATCAACAAAAACTATCTGTACCCTGCATCTCTTGCTGGAATATGACACTATTCATATATATTGTAGGGTAATACGTTCTCTTGTGATTACAATGAGTTTCATGGTTAATTTTTAAAAATATTTTGCGAAAACGAAGCGTTCATTTCTTTAATTATGCCCTTCTTCCATAGAAGAGGGTTGAAAATACTGCAATACTGTTAAATTTTCTATATTTCTATGGGAAAGGCTAGATATATGTCTATACTACAATAATGAAGATAATTACAATGTATGTTCTACAAAAATATATATTCGTTTACTAAATTGTCACCATAACATTAAAAAAAATAATCCCACTTATATCACGTTATCATTTTAACTGAAAGTAGCTAAAATTTAGGCTTACAAACACTATACCACTTTAAGTGATCTAATAACCTAACATAAATAACATCTAGAATCTTGTGAGGCCTATTGGAGTGTTTGTCTCTCACATCTGTCTTTACAGTATCACCTAGTTTCACTATATTTTGTACAGTTATCACTCGTTTCTTAGATATTTTAAACAATGACAGAATAAAGGATTTGCATCAAAATCATTCTCAGTCATGATATTGTATACCCAAGTACATTCTCGGTGCTGTGGTTTTACAGTTGTTTGACGTTGCTTAATGGTCCTCTCCAAATATCACATAATAAATCTATCTTGTTGGTATTTGATTCCAGTTCCCGAAAATACTCAATGTAAAATGCCTTGTACCTCTGCAGACATATATTTCTTCTGGCAGCAACTGGCTTAAATTTTTTGCTCTTGACCTGTTAGAAATATGATCGTTCCTAAATGACTGACTGCTAACCTGGATCTAACATTTTATAGCACTGTATACGCCTATATTATTAGTACTTTATATTCATTCTCCATTGGCAAAAATAAATAGTAATACATTATTTCTTTCAGCTACTTGTGTAAGCTTTGAAGTAATTTCATTGTCGCTTGCTAGATTATTCATTCATAGTTTGTTAAACCGGTTCCGTTTTATACCTTTTCCTATGTAATTTACTTTCACTGATACTGTCAACATCAGAAAGGTTATATTCGTTCCCATTAGGCGAAAGATAGGAAAGATAAGAACATTTGTCAGTCAACGCGAACATCCTTGCAGTTACCTTCGCCGGTCCTCGGACCACATTAGTGAGATGGAAGACGGACGCAATTCAATAATACCTCTCTATTGCAATCTGTTGGGAATAGAGGCGTAACATTTTGGTGGTTGGTAGGAACGCCGCCGAAGAACGCATATAGCCATTATACACATAAACGCCGTAATTTGAATTACGTCCTTCTTCCAGCCAACCCCTCAATTGGTAACATGAAAAATGGGTATGGATGTAGAATGGGATAAAGAAATTGATTAAATATGTTATGCCGATGATGTGGTTCTTAGCCTATAGCAGAGACCGAGGATAATCTACAAAGACTTTTACAAGCTTCATCTTAACTGCCAGAAATGTAATATGAAAATAACTATTAATAAAACAAATTCAAATTCATATTCAAATTTATTTACAATTTACATTTGAAATGAATACATATGTATAGATACCCGAAATGAGCATATACTCGTGCTCGGGTACAGTCCAGTAGTCTACATAAATTTTACAGGGATCAAATAATAATGCTGATGATAGAAATAATAATAATAATAATAATAATAATAATAATAATAATAATAATAATAATAATAGAATAATCGTGACAGAAATGATACAACGATTGTAATACAAAATAATTCATTAATAATAATAATAATAATGATAAATCAAAAATATTTACACTAATAGAATAAATACTAAGACGGATAAAATAAAGTATAAAACCACACAACTTAAATAAGCATATAATAACCGGAAAAAATGACTAACTCGAAAATCAACAGAAAAGTTCGTTGTATCGCAGACAACAGCAACCGCCGTATTGACATTGTGTTGTGCATTAATGGTAGTAGGGGGGGAGCCGAAAGTCTACGTAACTGCCGTTCTTTTCGAATCTTCTCGTACAATCATGGGGAGTTAATGCTGCAAAAACAAAATGTCTGCGAGTCAAACTGTTCATTATTACCAGGATAAATACAAATAATACTGAAATATATTAATCAAAACAAAATAAATAAAATTAGCAGAGAGCCATTGCGATGCAAATTAGAAATTGATAACAAAATAACGTAATAGGTCACGGATTTTAATTACGTAGGTGTTAACATTACCAGTTAAGGAAACCTAAACGAAGAAATATATCATCAGATAGTAAAAACAGCAAAAATAGCAGATCGCCTTAATGAACTGGCATGGAAAAAGAAATATATGAAAAAAGAACCGAAAGTAAGAATTTATAAAGCAGTTGTTAGACCTTTAATGATATACGCGTTAGAAACAATAACCGAAACAAGACAAACAAGGCGGATGGTGAACACAAATGAAATTAAAATATTAAGAAAAATAAGTGACAAAGCGTTATATGATAGAATCAGACATTAACAGACAAGAGAGATGTGTGGAGTACTTCCGGTAGCAAAATAGATAGAAACGAGGAGATTAGACTGGAATCAGCACGTGAATAGAATGGCAAAGGAGAGAATCGTTAGGATTGCAAGAGATAAGGATCCAACTGGAAGGAGAATTCTAGGAAGACCAAGAGAAAAAGATGGAAAGGCTTGATTCATTAATAAAAGAGACGATAACGCCCACATGAAAGAGAAAAAGAAGAAGTTACTCAGTTATATTGCTCTCTTGCAATAATATGCCAAATCACTAGAGAAAGAAGAGGAAATGCTGTTTCTTCGAAGAAAGTTTTGGAGAATGAGGAATTAATCACAGTGCATTAAATTAACTCAGCTTATTAACAACTTCATCTACATTTTCTGGTCATCGCACAAGATCCTTAAAGTGTACTTCAATGCTATTAACCACGCTTTCAATTATTATGCTGCATACATTGCGCAAAAATTTTAACTTTTTTTTTGCGCTTGGCATGTGATACATGCTTCCTATATAATTTGAGCCTCCTGATTGGGAATATGACAATAAAAAACAGTTGTTGGTTACGGTTTTTGAGAAATTTTCGAATTTATATCTATTGATAATACTGCTTTGTATAATGAAATTAAGGTTAAATATTCAATGTTCAGAAGATTTCAGTTTCTTGTTCTGCATTTTCTTTTATACTGGGAATCAGGTAAATCACGTGAAGAAGTTCAACAATAGTCAACTTAGCATATTGGTACTCCATTGTCCTTGGTATCTTTTCTCCATAGTTGAGATTTCTTGACGAAAGCGGTCACCAAGCTCATCACTGAAATCGTCACAATTCTCGGGGATAAGGTCAAGATGGGAGTGAGGGAAGTGAATTTTCAGGCACATGTTATAACCCATAGTTTCGTATTTCATACGCCAACAGTAAATTTTGCACTAGTTCTTCGTAGTTTTCACTTCTACGATCACCCAAAAAATTTAATACAAGCTCCTTGAATTCAATCCAGGCGGCTTTCTCTTTTCCTTCAAACAAAGATTCGAAGTTGATTGTCCTTCATTTTTTCTCTAATTTGTGGTCCATTGAAAACTCCCTTTTTTATTTTCGAGTCACTAATCGCAGGAAATTCTTCCTGGATATGTTAAAATGCTTCAGTTTTATGATTCACCCCTTTAACAAAATTCTTCATTAACCCTACCTTAATGTGTGAAGGGGGTAAAATTACTTTACTTTGAGGCACATGGAGTTGATGTATAATATTTTTCATCCCTGGCTATAGTGATTGGCGTTTTATTTTATAATGATTATCTGGAGCGCGACTGTCCCATTCGCACAGAAAGCAGCAACATTTTGTGTAGCCTAATTGTATTCCAAGAAGTAATGCTACAACCTTCAAATCCGCATGTATTAACCATTCGTAATTTGAATATTCTCATTATAGCACACTTTAAAGAAATACACATCTTACACAGAATACTAACACCACGGAAATCTCCTGGTAAACTGAAGCGATTTCATATAGCGGATCTGTTTCTCCCCCTCCAAATGTAACCGGTAAGGGCAATAAATAATTTCTGCTTCTAGAATTCGTTTTGTCAAGGTGGTCTATTGCAAAATATAAACTACAGTAATATCATTAAAGCTCACAGTGAAAGAAATACACATCTCAATTAAAATCAGGTAAACTCAAGCGAATTCATACCACGAACCTGTCTCACTCTCTTCAAATAGACTCGTAGAAAGGCAATAAAATAATTTCCGTTTCTACAAGTGCTTCTAACATGATGGTCTGCTTATACTAATATTGTTTTCACATAATGGGTCGTCACATTTGTAAAACAAAGTAGTTACACACAAAATACGGCGTTTTTTTTAATAGAATGCATATCAAATGAATTATAATGTGCATCTAGAAAATCCGAAATGATGTAACATTTTGCTTGTTAGTTTTTAATTCAGGAGGTCGAAATTAGTAAGAATTTGTTAGTTTTATGTCTGGCGCAAAATGGCTGTTGACCAGTGATACAGTTTGTTTTGAAATCTCGTGCATGTCAGAAATGCTATGATATTGTGATCTAGTGCGTAACCAATTGAAAGTAATTTCTATTCGCCGTTTTCGCGTTAGCTTCCTGTTTCTGGAAGTATTGCGTCCTAAAAATGTCTCAGTGAAAATCAAAGGTTGATTGAATTTGTCAGAGGTTAGGCGGGATTTTTCATTATATTCATATTTGAGGGGTTCAGAACCAGAGTGGACCAAGTCCATCTGGAATAGTTCTGAGATATTGAGTCTTAAAGTTCTTGGTTGAAGCTTAGCAACCTTTACCTTCCATAGGAAATGCTGCCCTCTGTGGAGTAACAAATGAGTTATGGACTTTGGTTGTTATGGCAATGAATATGTCAATCTTCATTAAACTAATGTATTCACTTAACTTTAACCCTTGCTTTCTCCGTTTTTTTTTATAAATGGCGCTTGGCCCACTATGACTCTGAACCCTTCATATATTCTCCACTTACTGTTATCACTCTAACAGATAAAATGAACTCGCTAATTAAGAATATAAATTAGCTGTAAATACTCGTATTTTATGAACCAGCATTGTTGCTATAGCCCATTGCCACATAACACTCCTAAATATGAGTCTTACACAGCTAACTGCTATATTATATTGATATTTTCATGAAATAAATTTCTAGTTTTAGTAGTCTAAATTAAGAGTATACGCCACAGTGAGTACTATTTTCATGAAAAATACCTAGAGCACAAAGAAATGTAAAGTTGAAGAGTTACATGTGATTTGAAAGAAAAATTTGATTAGAAAGACTAACTTTGGTCAATGGAATATCATTAAAAGTATAATTAAATTATCATTATAAGAAAATGACCACATTTTGTATTTTTAAGATATTACTTTCAGTAAGAGACTTAAGTACGTAAATATCACAGCTTATATTATATTCTACATCAGCCCTGGGCATAAAGGAGAAGAGAAAAGAAAAGTATACCCACCTCCATGCCCTTCTAACTTAACACAGCTCTAGAAACAAACGCACAGTAAGACACTGCATCAGTGGTGAATTTTACGTGACCAGCGAGAGCCGAAAGCTATGACGCCTGTCTTATGCAGTCATTTAGCAGTGCTTGCCTACCTGTCTACTCGTATCGGTCCGAAACATACCTGTCTCTGCCGGAGAAGGTGGAATGGTGAGTTGAGGGATAGTCTGCAGTGACTCGATTGAGTTATTAGCGCCCAGGTCTATTCTAGATAATGAACAAATCAAACTGGATAAGGAGTATTTCTCCTGAACAGGACATTCGATTCATGTTTGTGTTTCTTTACGAGTGTGTGGTTTGTCACGAGGTGAATTGTTTTTAAGCTAACGAATCTCTCTTGAACATTTAATTCTTATTTCCGGCGTTGATAATCAGGTTATTGCTGAATGCGATGTTTGTAATAATCCATGTTAGTGTTGCTGACGCATGTAGGATTTATTCGAACCTTAGGAACACCACTCATGGGGAGGTAACAAAATTGTTGTGTACGCTGCTAAAATCAGACTCGAATGTATATGATGATGATAGTGAGACTTCGTTCATCCTAGCCACTTTCAGGCTTAATGAATTTTAGATAGAAATAAGGAAATGATGAGGAAGAAATTCTATAACCCTGATAAAATACGTCCTATAACTATTTTAATCTACCACAAATACAGAGTATTAAGAGGTCTAATATTTTGAGGTCAAGTAGAAAGCATAACAAGAACAAAGAAGTCTCATAAACATGAGTTCTAAAACGAATAATTTTTACGAAAAGTACTTTAAAATTCGTATGTTGATGGTAGGCTCTACTTCGTAGATTAACTGGTTGTCAGTATCGGCGTTTTTTTACCAAATCTATTGCCCGTCTTGCTTGAGGAAATGCCATACCATCAAAGACTGCAAAATAAATGACGGCGCACTAACCAAGTTCCATAACAGTCGGAAGACATTTAACATTGGCAGATCCTGTACTATGGCCTGCACGGTCCCCAAATCTTAATCTGTTGGACTTTTCGTAAACATCACACTTAAGTCTTTGTCATGCAACATCCATTGAAGACGTTTAAACGCCACAAAAGCGTTCAATACCTTTTAGGACATCAGAAACCAACCAGGAGTGTTTGAAAATTTGCGTGGTTCCCAAAGTCGTCGAGCAGAAAGATGACGAAGGAAGTCATATCAAGGATGTCCTATATACAAGTAAGTTCTAAGATATCTCGGAAGATATTCATTACAGGACACGTATAGATTTGTTTTTTTGCACGTTTTGACGAGTTCTATCTCCTCTTAAAATATTAAATCCTTTTTATTTTAACACCCTGTATACTACAGGAAATTGTTCAGAAATTTATCAAGACCTTCGGCGTGGATACGAAAAGGTTCAGCTGTATAATCCTTTATTACTCATTGTAAATCGTTTCCACTACCTCCGTTGAATATTGTCCGGGAATTATAGGCCTACATCTAGAATGTCCGAGATTGCTACGTAAAATGTGGAGCAGAGATCGTGTAACAAAGACTCATTGTCATGCATAAATCGTACACAGGCCTAAACCTGTTGAAAGTGTCTTCTGACAACAAAGAGAGTGATGCAAGTACAAAACTAGCAACATGATTGTTACCCCGTTGTTACGGATTAGTAGCTGTTTGCCCCTCCTGCCACTAGGGTTGAAAAGAGCACTGTAATCGCATTATTACGTCACGTAATCCTAGTTCAGCGTTTGAACCGAGTGACAGGGAAAAAGTTGTGGCACATAGAATCCGGCTTGCAGATTTCAATTAATTTAGATATGAACATCGGAGCTTACGTCAGTGGCGGGTTCCCTGTGAGAGCACTGTGTTACAATGACCGACAGTTCATTCAAATCAAGGAGCCACAAAGGAGAGTGACCTGCATACTAACTACAAACTGGAGTATCACTACGCTTTCGGAATTAAACGAATTAAGTCTAGCCTTGCATTGGAAACACCCCGAATATACTATACGTACAACCCGTTAAAATTTCTCATTTTGTAATATTTTCTGCTAGTAGAAGCATTTTAGGAACATTATGAAGACTGTTTTTTTTTTGTTTTTTTTTTTTGCTGACAATTTTATTGCCAGTTTGCTTTCTAATTATGAAGTATGAAGAGAGTATTTTCAGTCTGACAAATATTTATATTTACTGATTTTCATTGAATTTCACATCTGTAGGAAACTTGATACATGATTCACCGCAGTATATTAGCAGTTTAAATCCTTGTTGGGACAAATTGCATGTTTGAGATTTTCCGGAGTTTTTCCTCAATAAATATGAAGTAAACGCTGGACAGTTTTCGGCGTTGGGCCCTGGGGATAATTTCGTCATCATTAATGTTAACTTCATATCGCCTTTGAAAAGTATGAAGATAGTATGGGATACAGCAGGATGTATACTTGCATACAGATGACATCGTTTTGAGGAGGCTGCAGAACTTTGAAAGTCGAAGAGGCTGTAATCGCGGTCTTCGTTGGAAATGAGTGTCTCTTCCCTCTCTTTTTAATGCCACCAACCTTCCTCTGTTTCTACTGCAGCAAATATTCCTGTTTTTTTACTGCCACAGCCCTTCCTCTGTTTCTACTGCCGCAGTCTTTCCTCTGTTTCTACCATCGCAATCCTTCCTCTGTTTCTACTGCCTCAGTCTTTCCTCTGTTTCTACGACTGCAATCTTTCCTCTGTTTCTATCGCCGCAGTCCTTCCTCTGTTTTTACTGCCGCAGACCTTCCTATGTTTCTACTGCCGCAGTTCTTCCTCTGTTTCTCCTGCTGCAGTCCTTCCTCTGTGTCTACTGCCGCAGTATTTCCTCTATTTCTACCGCCGCAGTATTTCCTCTGTTTCTACTGCCGCAGTCCTTCCTCGGTTTCTACTGCCGCAGTCCTTCCTCGGTTTCTACTGCCGCAGTCCTTCCTCTGTTTCTACTGCCGCAGTCCTTCCTCTGCTTCTATTGTCGCAAACCTTCCTCTGTTTCTACTGCCGCAAACCTTCCTCTGTTTCTTCTGCCGCAAACCTTCCTATGTATCTACTACTACAAACTTCGTCTGTTCCAATTGTCGCAAATATTCCTTTTCTATTGTCAGAAAACTTTTTTATTGCTTCAAACTTCTTCTTTTCCTTTATTTCACATATCTTATTTTCTCTATAGTCCAACCGATCATTCTGAAATGTTTCCCTGTGTTTTCTTTTACCGCCCTTTTGTAATGGAGAAAGTGAAATGATATTTATAAAATGTTCCTCCCAGACAATTAGTATGACATGTGAAATTTTGTACGTTTCTTGTACCATGTATGAGTTTGTATTACGTAGTTGCCTCCTTGTCTTTTTATTAGTACTTAGTACCTTCCTACCCTGAGACAGGTGGATGGAAACTTGTGAGTAGAAATCTGCACTTTTCCATATACCTCGTCCCGTGCGTGATTTATGATGGCTCAGCTTCTGTAAGCTACTGCGAGAGTGTGTGAGTGCAGAAGCCACATCGCTGACGGCGAGCTACTCATATAAATCACTGGAGACTTTTCATAGCTTTTACAGTTTGTTTTATAGACTCGTGTAGGCTCGGCAAACAACCATAGGACACACCGTGAAATTCTCAGGAAAGAAAAAATCATGCTGTAGGCGTTGCAGGATACCACGCCCATCTCGTTTCTATCGATCGTACATCACAGTGATATAGATCCTCTATAAAACTACCTCAGTTGTGAAAGAACTTCATCCTTGGTTTCTTATTATAAACTTGTTTAAGGTGAAATCAGAGACCCTATATTATCAGTTTTAAATGAACCAATTTAATTTGCTTTATCTTGGAAAGTCTTACAGATATTTTATGAACATTTTAATTCTAACTCTTTAATATCTTGATAGTGCTAAGATTCTATTTAGAAAGTGGAATTTTTTTAAAATAATAAATATGATATTTAACAGGATACCTTTTAAGTAAACGAAATAATATCAATATTCATGAACAACAAAGCTTTTAACCAAATGACATGGAATTAGAACCTTGCAATGAATGTAATTCAGAAGATTAGTTATACCAATTGCATGCTTCTAACTATTTTAGTATCTTAAAAAAAGTTACAGTCGCGGCCCTGTAAGGCCCGGGTGGCGTGGGTCGTGTAATTAGAACGTAAAAGGGAGAGGTTAACCTAAGGGGAAGAAGAAGAAGAAGAAGAAGAAGAAGGAAAAGTTACATGCTTAGGATATCTTACTGTTAAGAAAATGAGCGACAAAACAAATATTAGACAATTTTAATTTAATATCATGTGTTTCTGGAAATATGTTTTGAAAATGTGGAGGGTTAAGACATGATTTCGCTCCCCTTGTCCATTATTATTATTCAAAGTTACGCAGTTAAAGTAAATACGACAGAATCAGTTGTAGATTAGTTTGTTTTTGTTTTTTTTTTAACATGCGCAGTGTGATAACTGATTTTATAAAATGAGATGTGTAATATCACAGATGATACAACTCATTATCGCATTTCCTTGGAAAATTTATATGATATTCATGCAAGTCTTGTTAATATATTTTAGGGGCCACCGGCGTAGCTCATTCGGTTAAGGCGCTTGCCTGCCGATCCGGAGTTGTGCTCGGGCGCGGGTTCGATTTCCGCTTGGGCTGATTACTTGGTTGGGTTTTTTCCGAAGTTTTCCCAACCGTAAGGCAAATGTCAGGTAATCTATGGCGAACTCTCGGCTTCATCTCGCCAAATATCATATCGCTATTACCAATTCCATCGACGCTAAATAACCTCGTAGTTGATACAGCGTTGTTAGATAACCAAGTAAAAAAATATATATATTTTAGGGTACAACAATTTCAGCTTCGCATCACTAATAGGAAGACTTTCGTTCGTATTCCCTTTTTTATCAGCAGCTAGCTTTTAGTTCGCAATATTGTTTTTGAATCTGGTATAAAAGCATGGCGGTCAGTTTACTACTACTGCTGGAGTTAGTAATTGAGTTGTAAGATCGATGACGTCAACAGTCACGTGACAACTCTTGTGTTAGTTGCAACAGATAACAGCACCGGATATGCTAGAGTATTTTAGTAACGGAGAATCACCAGCCTGCTTTATAATACATTGGGTAGGGAGGGAATGTTTTACTGGCACAGCACTGCGCTATTTTAATTGAAATTTGAGTACGTACCTAAAGGGGATGACTTCATATTCTACAACGATTCTACAACAAGAACATATTTCTCTGAATGTTCGTTATTCCAAGGAAAGAGCTGTTTCGAATTTGTATATTTTGCATATTTCAATACAGTCTTGAACTCTCTAACAACCAATTCAATAGCCTTTACCACAATTCTATTTCGCATGAAATCGCCGGGATTATAACTCGTTTCTCCAGTGGGACCAATCGAACACCTTCAGAATTAACAGTGTACTATGTTGACTTGAGACAGGATCCTGAGTCGAAGGTAAAATTTTCGATGAAGAAATATATGTTTTGAAGGTCTTCTGGGAAAACTACTGTTCCTTCATGCTGTCATACAACTGACACTTCAAGCCTACCCGGTACATTAGGCTTGCCTGGTACATGAAATACTCTTGATGTCGTAAGAAATCGAGATATCGATAAATTACTATATCTTTTTAGAGATAGCAATGTACGTTGTTAAACAAAATTAAGATGTTGAATTGCTTTATAAATTCTACGGTGTAAATAGATTTTCATTTTTCATTTAGTGTTCTGCCCAAGGGCAGGTCATTCACTGCAAATACAGCTTTCTCCTATTTTCTGCCTTTTTGTTTTCTCTTATGGCCCATATATCTTAATATCGTCTATCTTCTGATATCTTCTTATACACCGAACTCTTCTCCCGTTCACCATTCTTTCTAGTGCATCCTTCAGTACGCAGTTTCTTCTCAGCCAGTGACACAACCAATTCCTTTTCCTCTTCCTCATCAGTTTCACCCACTCTTTCCAACACAGCTTCATTTCTTAATCTGTCTGTCCACTTCACACGTTTCATTCTTCTCCATATCCACATTTCAAATGCTTCTATTCGCTTCTCTTCACTTCGTCGTAATGTCCATTTTTGTGCTTCATAATACAATGCCACACTCTATACAAAGCACTTCACTGGTATCTTCCTTAGATCTTTTTCCAGAGGTCCGCAGAAGATGCTCCTTTTTCTATTAAAAGTTTCCTTGGCCATTGCTATCCTCATTCTGACTTTGTGCCAGCAGCTCATGTTACTACTTATAGTACACTCCAAGTAAGCCTACTTGAAGCTGGCCACTTACTGTACTGCCTCATTTAGAATTCACAAGTTTATGTTCCGTATTTTTCTTCCTATGAATATGAACTTCGTCTTATTTACATTTATCTTCATCCCATACTGCTCACAGCTGTCATTTAGCTCCAATAGCATATCTCTTAGTACGAAACTCTCTTCTGCTAACAACGCCGTATCATCAGCAAATCTGACACCCTTTATTCTTCTTCCTCCTACTATCACTTCTCCCATGTTCTGAAAACAGTTCTTTACTAAATTCTCAAAGTACTTGGTGAACAGGGTAGGGGATAAAGGACATCCTTGACGTACTCCCCTCCCAATTTCACTTCCTTCTGACATTTCTACTTCTATCCTAACTTTGACTCGTTGTTTCATACAAAGATTACTGAACAGTCTTCTCTCTTCTCAGTCCACAACAATTGTCTTTAATATCCCAATCAGTTTATTCCAATCCACACTTTCAAAAGCCTTTTCTAGGTCCACAAATACTACATACACTTCTTTATTCTTCTCTAGGTATCTTTCCGTACAAGTCAAATTCCATCTCTTGTACCTTTTCCCTTCCTGAAGTCAAACTGCTCTTCTTCCAACTGTTCTTCGATCTTAGAATATAAATGTCGATTCAGTATTCGCAAGAGAATGTTCGCTGTGTGCGATATTAGGCTGATAGTCCTGAAGTCCTTACATATTAGTCTATAATAACCTAGGTAGGTAACGTAATTATCTCGGAAAACTTATACAAAGACGGACAGAATAACAGGCCGCAATTTCAAAAATAAGCTTACAACTTTACAGACACCTACTGAATACGTGTATTTTCGCGAAAATCTCTAAATAGATTTTTGTAGCATCATTTAATATTTCTGATGTCGAAGTAAAAGAGAATAGAAATAACTTTTAATTGAATATAGTGGAACAAAGATGTTTGTTTGAAATTAAATTAAATTAGATTGTGAAACGAGTCAAAATGATAATTATTGGCTTTCGAATAGTTACATATTCCTTCCAAATATAGTATTTCCAAGGTCTATGAGATTAACGATTACTAACATGAAGAGGGAACGAACAGCTGGGGGGATCATAGTGCTAACCCCACGATACCTCCATTCTGGTTGGATGATCGTCCACCACTGCTTTGGCATGTAGGTGTGAGGCCAGCAGCCGGCTGGTCGGTCTAGGCCCTTCCCGAGCTGTAGCGCCACGGATTATTATTATTATTATTATTATTATTATTATTATTATTATTAACATGAAGAGGGAAAATGAGAATTGAATCATCTAAGTCCGAACTCCGACAAAGATTTGATTTACGATTACGAACTTGAAGAAGGAAAATCTGAATTTAATTACCTACCTCCAAAACCCGACGTGGGTCAGTAAAAGTCGAAAAAGTTTTCCTACAATCTTTTATCAGAGCAGGTCTCTCTCACGTAATCCAAATATAGAACACGGGCTCACAGTTTTACTTCTTCCCGAAGGACGTTGCGCTAAGTTATTTTTTCCGCTATTAAATGCACTTTCCTCGGCCTGATTTGAACTCCCGGAACACTTGACGCATTACTACCATGTTCGAGGAAACAGTACTACACGAATAAGGTTTTCTGAGATATACAGCATATCCACACAGAACTTTGCCAATTTCAATTGGCTACAAAATAAAATTAAAACATTGCATCAATCTGATATGAGTTTTGTAATGTATTAAAACTGTCCAAGGTTTGACCAGAAGTTGTAAAATATTTCCTAAAGTTCAACAAATTGCATTGTCATTTTTGAAGGTAAAATGGCGTCACCGTGAGAATGTGCGCAAACATTCTATAGCTAGCTGAGTTAAAATCGGTGATATTAGTTCAACGAAACTTCAGACGTGTGGTCTAGAAGAATATATCTCATAAAACAATACCAAATAACGGTAAAACAAATTTTTGCCACTGGAAGTGTCAAAAGGCAGCGTTCAAGTGGCAAACTGAGATTATCTTATAAGCGAGTTGAAGTTCGGCAAATATTTTCTCCAATTCCAAGGAATTCAGAGGCATCCAGACAACTACGAACGCCACGTTGCTCAATTCACTAAGTAGGCTACTTCATAAGCGTTTCTCCACTTGCATGCGTGTAAGATTCAATTATTACAAGAAATCAAGTCTAGTGAAAAAATAAGAGGCAGTTGTTTGCTATAGATATGCTACATAGTCAGCCTCTGTAGCGTAGTCGGTATAGCTCTGGCATTCTAGCTCGGGGATGCGGGTTCGTTCCCGGCCCAGGTCAATTGCATTTAAGTGTGCTTAAATGCGACAGGCTCATGTCAGTCGATTTACTGGCATGTAAAAGAACTCCCGCGGGACAAAATTCCGGAACACCGGCGACGCTGATATAACTTCTACAGTTGGAGCATCGTTAAATAAATCGTAAATGTTTATACTACGTAATCGACGAAAATTTAAATTTTCTAGAGTGTGTATTTTTTTTCAGAAGCTACTTTACATTTAACAGATGTAGTGAACGGTTACAATACTCGCATGCTTTTATTGATAATAATAGAAGTGGTCTCCACGTTCACCGGATGTCACACATTTGAATGTTTTTCTGACGACGCAAATGTTCCTTATTTTTATATAAAATAAATTAAACAAACATATTCTGTAATCATTAATATCTTTTCAATGACAAAATGTCGGCCTGATTGGCGCAGTTGGTATAGATCTGGCCTTCTATTCCCGAGGTTGCGGGTTCTTTCCCGGGCCAGGTCCATAACATTTAAGTGTGCTTAAATGCGACAGGTTCATATCAGTAGATTTACTGGCATGTAGAGCATTGGTTTCTCTGAACCGACGCACGCGACGTGCGAGATGCAGGTCCGCCTCGCGCAATTCCGGACAACACGAGAGATAGTGAGTGGTTTCTATAACTGAGTCATTCCACGTCAAATCGCACAGCAATAAAACACGACCTTCTCGGAAATGGGTGAATTTTTTTTCATGAATTCCAGACATGAAATAAGGAGACCCGTATTGATTTATTTTCACAATTATTAATTATTTGTGTAGTTATGACTATTTGAAGTTACGCAAATTATGCGCGCACTCTTACATAAACTCACTTGGAACTCTGTGTCTACATATAATTGAGATTTGTGGTTTGGCGCAATTTAAAGACTAAATACAACACTTTTTATTACTTTAGGCCTATCACAAATAAATTTAAAATTTGGCCCATTTTTTTAATCATTTCTTTTTTAAAGAAAAATTACTATATTAAATAGCCAAGTTTAAAATCTGAAAAAATATAGACTTCTTCGCTGATGTATTATCTGTAAACTATTGCACTTATAAATATGGGATCTGCACCCATACATTTGTAACAATTTATTTTCTGGAGGCATGCACGCACTCGCGATGCCCAGCTAATGAACTGCTTGCAGCCATAGGCTAGAAGGCTGCCCGTGGCTAGTTTTACGAAATTCCCCGTTGCATCTGATGTCACCATACTAATCATCAAATGATTAATACCTTAGGGAACAGTAAATATCTTATCTAAAATTTTTTTATTATTGTCAGCTCAGCTAAGAGGGGAAGCCCTTCACAGTGCTGTATGTTTATACTGTAATATAGCCAAGTGTTTGATGATAGCAAGGCTGGGTAAGGCAGTAAACTTTATGGCAGTAAACAGATGGCAGGAGACAAAATATAGAAGAGAAGAATAATGAGTTTGGGTTTGAATTTCACGGAGTGACGTGACTTCTATACACCATGAATGATGGTAAAGATCGCGTAATATATAACAAGTGTTTAAATCCATTTACCTTCCTAATCACGTTTTTAAAAAGAAAAGTACACTAAGACGCGTAAGTCGCGACTTATTGATAAAGCTCAATTTAAAGGAGTCTTTGAATGTGCAAATATGTGATTCATTCCGTAAAAATCAATCAACTTCCGGATAGGTGAGGTGAAATTATATGTGAAGACTGTAGTTCTTGTGATATTAATAAACATGAATCAAATGAAAGTGCGGACAGAGAAAGTGATTATCCCAGTTCTTCTTCTAGCAGTTCTATCGATATAGTGCTAGAAATCACTAATATTGAGGAATTAAACAAGAGTTTGATGTCAATAGAATCCCCTATCAAGAAAAGAAACCTACAACAAAAACGATACCCCCGTGAAAAGTTTCAAAAAGTAAAAGGCTCCCTAGCATGTAAAGTTTTTCATGTAGAAGATGCATCGTCATCACTTCAAAAGTCAGCCATATTTTATTTTTGACGGAATGCAAAGAAATGTACAACCTAAAAATTACATAGTTATTGCAGACTTTTCTGAAAATTATTCATTTGTAATACAAGATTCAATGCAAGGTGTGCATTGGAACATATGCCAAGCCACAATAAAATACAATTTTAATTTTACTTCCTACTTTATTTTATTTTATATTCTCTTACAGGCCTATTAATATTATATCTGAACTGCGACCGAACACGGGCGCTGCTCATTCGGTCTCAAATTTACTACTGCAGCTCCTTTTTATATTGATTGTATTATTTTATATCTATTTCTCTTGTTTGTAATTATATTATTTATTCTGTATATTTAAATAAATACTTAAATAAATAAATGGTTTCATAGTATATTTCAAAGGAGATACAGAAATTCGTTACAAAAGTATTGTCATCTCAGAAACCATGAAACATAACACCGATCCCTTTCACTTTTTTCAATCCGAAGCAATCAATTTCTTAAAGCAAGAATTCAACGATATGAAAAAAATCATCTACTGTTCCAATGGATCTAGTTCACAATACAAAAAAAAAAAATAAAAATAATTGCTTACATGAAGACGATTATGGAAGAATTAGTGCTGAATGACACTTCTTTGCAACGTCGCATGGTAAAGGTCCAAGTGATGGCATTGGAGATACTGCTAAAAGACTTGCCACGAGAGTTAGACTATACAAGATCCTATAACAACACCAAAAAAAAAAAACTATTTGATTAGTCACAAAAAACATTTCTAACGTGTAATTTATATTTTGCCCATTGAATAAGCACAAAAAACACACTGAAAATTTGCAGGCCAGATACCATAATCTAAAACCAATAACTGGTACATTAAAATTACATTCTTTCATTCCGTTGTCAAAAACTGAAGATTTAGTAAAACAATTTTCTTTCAAGAAAGAGGGTAGGCGAATGAAAATTTAAAGTGTGAATGAAAAGAAACATTTAAAAAGCATAATGTACAATTATTTGAAGATATCATAATAAGTAAATTAGCAGTGTTTCCTCGAGTGACTTGATCCGTACTGGGTGTAATGTTGCAACGTTCAGTCAATCATCCAGCGCCGATAAACCTCCCAGCGCGCTTTAACGCTTCCAGGCCACTGCTGCTGCGCCGACCGCTACACATTGTGTCGTAAGTAATTAAATTTCCATTAAACTGTTGGAGATCCCATTCTGATATCTTCTGGAATTATTCAGAATACTTCAGTGTACCTAGTAGGCATTTTTTTAGACTTTTAATAGGGCTATTTCACATTGATATATATGTTTTAAAAATTGAATTATAAAAAAATGTTTGTAATAATTATATTAAAATTAGTTAGTAAATATTTATTAAAATGCAGTACTTTAAGCTTTTAAATGCAATTTTTAAAAAAAATTTAACATCAATATCGTTAGAAATATGACGCTTTAAATGTTGCATTGTGCGACATTTTTAACGAATTTTAACATGTAATATTTTAAAAACATGTGGACTTAGGAGGAAATAAAAGTACGCTTGTTGGTTTATTAGACCCATAGAGTTGGTAAAAAAAAATATAAACGAAATCAGAAATATGAAGGTCAAAATTTGTATAATTTTGTGCGATTTTGACGTGGAATGACTCAACTGCGAGGTGCGGAGATCTCGCATCTCGCAGTTATAGAAATCACTCACTATCTCTCGCGTAGTCCGGTTTTGTGCGAGGCGGGCCTCGCACCTCGAAAGTCACATGCGTCGGTTCAGAAAAGCCGAGGCTTAAAAAAATTCCTGCGGGACAAAATTTCAACACACGGATGATATTGATATAACTTTGGCAGTTGCGAGCGTCGTTAAATAAAACATAACATTTAATGACAAAATCAGTGAACTTCTGTGCGAACACCTTACATTATTGGCATTTGAGCCACAATGAAAGACCATGACATTCTATATGCCAATCATAATTCATCTCAAAGTATCATGTATGTACGTATGTATTTATTCACACTGCAATGGGTATATACCCGGTGGCAGTGGTAACTAATTACACTCAATAATGACAATAATAAACTTATTAATTAAAAATACAGTTAATAATAATACCAATAATTAATACAAATAATTAATACTAACAATAATTAATAATAATAATAATAATAATAATAATAATAATAATAGGGAATATCCTAAATTAAATGAAGCACGATCACTTAAAATAACATTTAAAATAAATCTAATTTGTATCTTAAATCTGAGTTCGAACTAAAACCCACGAGTATGATATGTTCATATCTGCATAAGTACCTTTCCACATTACACTCATTTCGCTGTCAACTCACTGCACTGCAACTACGACACATTTCACTGATTCTATCCTGATTTCACTAACACTTCAAAAACATTTCACTGTTCAAATACTTTGCACTGCCACTATAAACTATAAAGCTTCCCTGACAGGAACACGTTTCACTGACATAACACACTTCACTGACACAACACACTTCACTGACACAACATAATTCTTCACTGATACAACACTTCAATAACAAAATATCATTTACATCCTTTATATACTGTGTGTAATTACCGCCTACTAGTAAAGTCCTTAAGCCATGAACTTAAGCGTGCAAGCATGGAAACAACAGCTGTGACTTCGAACAGACTATAGTGACAATCTCTCAGTTTTTTATACTGCAAAGTGAGTTTAAATTATTATAAGTATGTACCGAGCTCTCGACGTATTTTTTCTTTAAACCTCGTGCGCCTTAACAAGAAACTATGGATTGTTTTTCCTGAAGCGAGCTGTAACGTTTCTTTCTTGTTAGACCTGTCACTAACGACTGATGAATTATGAGAATTGCATAAAGAAGCAAGCAAGAGGATAAGAATAGAATTTATTACGGTACTGTATAAGGTTCCATATTGCTTACGAAGTTTTTTAAGCTGTTGGAAAAGGTCACAAAATTTCAAAATTCCATTTCCTCTAAATAAAGTAAAGTTACTTCTACTTCTTGCTATAGGAAATCAAGAAAACGTGTGAAGCTGATATTACATTAAGTGCAGTAAATGCAGTGCTTTGAAGTATTGGAAAAATGATAGAGATTTTTGACATCAGCGGTAGAGGAAAGGAGAAAGAGTGGGAAAAGAATTTTCAGTTAATATTGTATGATAATAATTTTCGTTAAAAGACGAAGTAAATAAGATTATCTACACTTTACAGTTAGAGATTTAATTTTCTGTTTCTTCACTTCATTCTGTGTTTAGAGTGTTACGTACAATTCCTTCTTCTTAAAAAATTGGACAAGGGATTTAAGAGACTCTATACTTGTTCGAGTCTCGCCGTAATCGTTTTCTTACGTCTCTTATACTTTTCTATTGTATAATGGAGTATATATTCCGGAAAATAAACTGGAGCAAAACGTATGGAATCAACTTAAGGGACACTAGGACTGAATGTTTGGCCGAAAGGATAAAAATAAATATTTTATTTACATAAATAATTACCAAATATATTTGTTTAACAATGCTGTGTTATATATTTAACCTCCGCTTCCCACTGTTTTAATTGTATGGCGACCATTTTTAAAATGCCATACCCACTAAAAACTACGTTGTTGTTGAATAATAGTGTTCCTAGCGGCTTCCATTTCCTCCGATTTACATGCAACTTTCCAAGAATACTCAGAACCTTGCATTCAGCTCTTCACTGAAAACTCTTCATGATATGAATTATTAAGTTCTAAAAATTAAAAAAAAATTAAGTTAATAGTTATTATTTATTTATTTATTTATTTATTTATTTATTTATTTATTTATTTATTTATTTATTTATTTATTTATTTATTTATTCATTCATTCATTCATTCATTCATTCATTCATTCATTCATTCATTCATTCATTCATTCATTCATTCATTCATTCATTCTGGCGAAATTCAGGCCACAAGGCCTTCTCTTCCACTAAAAATTTATACAGTCATAAATTTACAAGTTGAGTAAAATAATGCAAACATACAAAATGATGTAAGGCTAGAAGTTACATTCAATGAATATGCAAGTGGTAAGTGAACCAATATTACAAATTACAAGAATAACAAAATCAAAGTAAATTATAGCTATACAACACCGAGGAAAATTATATCTAGGGTAAACTAGGGTCTGTTGTACAGTCGGGCATGTTGGACACTCTGTACTTTAACGTGTTACCACGCCACTTGTGGGCACCACATTTAGCTAGAAGTCAATGACGGAAGTAGCCCCACTCGTGGTGATTATGAAGTAATTTCGTCGATGTCTATCAATTTTGGGACAATTCCTTGATATATTTTGGACTTTTATTAAGGGATTTGCATTTCTCATGCATTACATTAAATTTTTAATACATTTCGCGTATATCGTTAATACCAGAACATCAAACCACCACATACACCACAAAACAATAATAAATAGGCTGTCACATTTGAAGAGTCCACTGCAAGAATGATGGATGTCATTTGGAATACATTTTTCAGGAGAAGCAATTGAAAGTTTGAAATACTTAGCGCTCAAAGCTTAACTGTGATTTTCCGATCATTACTGGACAATGACTATCAGTGTTAATGCCATATAACTCTGTATGTACATTCTATATGTCTTAAGCTATGCATTTACAGTCTTGGTTCATTTACGACATTTTGCAGTGGACTCTTCATTTATTATCGAAACTAAATGATTCTAATGTAACCATAAATAGCCATTCTTTCTTTCGGTATGGAAGCAGTTAACCGCCCTAAAGCAACTATTATCTGATTATTCCAATCATAAACATCACAATCTAATTATAACAGTATTCTTGAAACTCTTCCATAACGTCATTATTTTGCCTTTATATCGAAATCTCTCTCGTTTTTATAAGATCGTCTCCTTAAGAATCTATACACATTCCAAATACTTTTGTCATAGATCTTCTTCGTTTATGCATCACTCTCTTATCTTACTATTTTTCGTTGTATCTACTAGCGTTGTTTACTTAAAAGAGAAACTTCCACATCAAGAAATTCAAATCCTATTAAAAGATTTGTACACCAGTAAATGCTATAAAGAAAAAGTTATCTACCTTCCAGTAGGAACTTGTAACGGAGAAGAAGTAAGTATGAAGTGTAGTGTCTCATATTTCTTCCTACTATCGCCTGAGTAACTTTTTCTCAGTAATAAAGATAAGCTGGATGAGTCACAGTTTTCACTACAGCAGACACAGATGGGTGTAACATACACAATCATTTTATTATTGAGCACTTGTGAGGAATTTCTCAGTCTCTCTACAAATAGAAATCTTGTGTGATATGTAATCTTTATATGTATGCGAATATACCTAATACATGAGAAGTTAGGTAGGCCTACTACGGGCAGTTAAAAAACTTTAGTCTTGACATAAACATAATTGTTATTATAAAATGTGTAAACATTGTTATATAATAGTTGTATAAAATGTATTCCAAATTTCATGAAGCAGTTCGTATTTTAGATAGCCAAAAACTACAAGAGTTGACATCTTGGCTCGATAGTGGATGTTAAGACATGTTCCATCGATTTCTGTCAGGTCCTCGCTGCTAAAAAGTCTTCAGTTGTCTCGTTTTATTCACAAGCCGATTACATATAGCTATATGGCACGAGCTTGTCTTCGTCCACGATAATGTTTATTCTGTTTTATCGGCGGAAAATTTTGAGTTAGAACGGGGAAACTTCAGCCACTGTGGAGGGAAGAAGTTGTGCGATAATCTGGCAACACTGATATGTGCAAATGTATGTTCAAAACGGCATCTGACTTTCTGAACAGTCTATTTTCTAGTTTCCGTTACGTTTGAGAAGCAACTGAGCGAATTATATGATGTCCAGAATTGAGATTAAAGTGAAATTACTCAAGTATTTAACGTTGTTCTTTAATAAATTTCACAGTAAGTGAATTACATTTTCATTCCATCCATTTCAAATGTTACTTCTTCAGTTTTCTATGTTCTGTAATGTCAAGTTTATTTGGATGGAGTGGTTGTCAATTTTATTGTCCGTAACAATAATTCCTCTGTTGCAAATTCATTGGCATGAATAATTATTGTAGCTTCATAGAAGAATGTTAGACCTGTAAGTTATATTTGCAAGTTAGCACACAATCATCGACCCTTTTATAAAAATAGTATAACTGAAAAACTCTCCAAAATTTGGGGGTTGTAGAGGGTGATATGTTGAAGATTTTTAACCCAGAAAGCCATGACCGAAAATGAGAATTCGAATGTCTGCAATACTTTGAGATGTTGCTTTTCTTGTGATGGCTAACTTTCTACGCATTCAGTAGACTAATTAAAACATCAGAGTAGTTTGAAGAACTTTGTTGACTTTCACATTTAAAAGAACTGTTCAGAGTGACGACCGCCAACTTCGTTACGTAGCGTGAAACGACGAACCATGTTTTGTCCCACACTCCGGAAAATTTTACGCTCCCCTCTTATGGTATCGAACCCTGCGCTGTAAAGATGCGCTCAGGAAGCTTATTTACTGCTTAAACAGGTGTTATGTACACAACAATCTTTACTTACAATCATAGGAGAAAATAAGAAGGGGTGAAGTAAGGCGAACGCGCAGGCTAAGAGACTGGTTATCCCCTTCGAATTACTCTATGCCTGAAGATACTGTAAGATACGCGGGCCAGGAGATCGAATTGCAATGGAGCACCGTCATGCTGGTACTACATAGTAACGCAAAATTGCAAAGAAAAGCAAGGCATGCTGTAGATAATCCAATTCTCATTTCCGGTCATGGGTTCCTGGATGAAAATTCTTCACCCTATTACCCTCTACATATCTCAACATTAAAAAAAATCATTCAGTTACATCCTGTATAAATCTCACTGTTCTAATCTCGACTTGCTATCGTAACATACCCTATGGATTTCCTTATTTTCTCTTAAAGAAATCCGTATGTATCCACATATGTTACTTTCACCCGGATGATCAAGTTTTCCTGTGGGAGCTTGGAAATGAAATCGCAATTACTTTCGATCTATCGTCCAACGTAGCCATCTCCTCGTATCTTTTCATTTTTTCGCCTTAGTTTTGGCCCCGAGGTGGCGGCACTCTTATTGGACTGGAGCCACAGTCGTTAGCAACCCTGACTTCTTCACCTCACAAACCTTTCTACATCCTCTCTATGCTATTGATTTTTAGTTCAAGAATGATATATGTACCAATGTTGAGGATTTGTTACAAGATCCACAAAATTAATTCCTCAATATCATCTCAATACTTAATATGAACTACCGTAAATTTGAACCCAAAGTATTTTCCGTCTTCAGATATGAATGATGATTGTGAACAAATTGGGGACAAATATCCTGCGTTCATATACCATTTCCTCACCGCTGTTACAAACACAAGAAACCGTGGATTGCAGTTGATTCATTGTCTTTATCGTAGCTTTCAGACGGGGCAGGCGAAATTAATCTTACAATCTCTGCACCGTGTTGAAGCAGATCTGTCCTACCATATTGACAACGGTGTTGGAATCATGCAGGGTATAGCTAGCGCTGGCGTTTTTGACATAGGAAATTGTTCTATTGAAAGCCTGGACGTGAGTTCATCTAAAAGTAAGTTGCTGAAGCTTTAATATTATTTTCGGTAAAAAGATGATTGCAAACTACAATCACTTCCAAATATGAGGAATAGCTGTGCGTTACATCTGCTAGTTAATTTACCGTGTTATAAATATAACCGTTTGAATTTAAATTTTGTGAAAATAATATTTAATGCAATAAAAATCAGTCCTCTTCTAATTAAATTACCCCATATATACAGAATGATTCAGAACTTACGTTACAGAAGAATACAGTAGATAGAGGGTACTGAAACAATCATTTTTCATTAACGATGAAAGAGTAATGGAACGGAGAAAAATTCTCTCCGGCGCGGCGCCGGGATTTGAACCCGGGTTTTCAGCTCTACGTGCTGATGCTTTATCCACTAAGTCACACCGGATACCCACCCCAGCGTCGGACAGAATCGTCTCAGTTTAAGTTCCAACTCTTGGCTTCCCTCTAGTGGCCGCCCTCTGCACTACGTCATAGGTGTATATGAACGTAGGACCGAAGTCCACACATGTGCTGAGGTGCACTCGTTATGAGTGACTAGTTGACCGGGATCCGACGGAATAAGCGCCGTCTTAAATCATGAAGTGATTTACGCATATCATATATATTATTTAATGCACCGAAGTACATATGATATTTCCATGCAGATATTCTGCGTCATCATACGATGAAAGAGTAATGGAACGGAGAAAAATTCTCTCCGGCGCCGGGATTTGAACTCGGGTTTTCAACTCTACGTGCTGATGCTTTATCCCCTAAGCCACACCGGATACCCACCCCGGCGTCGGACAGAATCCAATTCCAAAGCCGAGAAACAGCCACAATGAAAGAAGATGAGCATGAGGATGTTCGGTGGGAGGGAATGGATAATATTGAGGAGTGTTGTGATCGTGTTTCTAGATTATGGTAGGTGAATAAATTTCGAAATCGAGACGCGAGGTAGACAGGAGTGGAGAAATGCAATATATGAAAGAAGAGGGAAAGATAATGGATTTTTCTTCGGTCTTCTAGACGGAGCCAAGACAACATTTCGAGGGCTGGTGTTACTTGATCAGCCCGGCGAATATTGCAGACGAAACATACGCACACGTTATGAACACGTTGCAGTCTCTGTAGCAGAGTAATTCTCTAGGATAGGGGGAGGCTTGGTGAGTGGCGGAATTGGCGGCGGCATGGCCTTTTGGCTGAAGGATGCAGCAGAAGACAAACATATGAATTGCGAACAGATGTCATCGATCTGAAAGACTGCAAAGGAATATCGCATGGAGATGGAGGTTTGGACTCCTGAGAGAAGTGGATGCTGTAGCTGAATCGATATGATGGCACCAAGCAGTGAATCACGTGTTTGAAGTGCGGTCCTAAGGACTTCGAAATCATCTCAATATAAGGAGGTTGCACAATAATCCTAAGGCTGTGGTGCCTGCCTACGGGCTCTCCTCCGGAAGAAAAAAAAATTCTTAATATTACTGATGACCTAATCCTCTTCTTTCGTCATTAACTCGTTAATTTCACAATGTGTGTGTGCATTATTGAAGCATACAGTACATGCTGTGACTTATTATCAATTCGTTAGTCTCATTTCTTGTTATTATACTGGAGTAAATTCTTAAATAATATATATATGAATAGTGGATAAATTACCAATGATTAATGGTGTGATGAGTATTTGTTCTGAACGCACTATAGTCCAATAGCCATGCGCTTGTGCTTCTTATCCGATGACAATAGTATTCCTTTGCCTCGCAATCTTTTCAGCTTGCAACTGTAGACATATCAGACACCAAGTTTCCTAATGACAAAAACATATTCTTACGTATATACTAATATGACTTCAACTGCCTGGAGAATAATAAGACTGCTGTCATTATTTCGGTGATAACATTATATTTTGATGAGTTCATCATTCTTTTATTACTGCATATTTTAGGAGAATTTGGGGAAAATCCTTTCAGTAGATGGTGTGACTTGTTCACAAGTAAAATACTTTCGTAATAACCCTGTCCATGGATTTGAGTTTTAGGTGAAATATACCGGTCACTAGTGGCTGACGTAAAACTTTTTTGGAAAACAACTAACCCCTGTATTTAGTAACCTGCATTACCACAGCGTAGCATATCACACAGTATATCATATCATATTATACAATAATACTATACCAGCCATGTCATGCGAGTATTACTGTTTGAAACAGTGAGCCCAAATAATAATGGCTAGAGAACTACAAAGAACTTTATGTAGAAATAATTTCCGAAATTTATAAGTATTGATCATAATCTTGTGAGTATATTCTTTCCTTAATGATGTATCACACAAAAATTAATTTACATTTAGCATTATTTGGAACATTCATAATAGCGTGATTCTAAAAGATGGACTCAATTTCATATGGTTATATTTCCTGAACTGTGTTGTATTTCAATTATGTAAATTATATTTGATTACACACATTCAAGTTTCTAGATGTGCAACCCCCCTGGGTGCACGAATAATATCTAGATGATGGCTGAATTCATACAACACTCCATGAAGAACGTTTTGCGTTATTGAGTTCACCGCAGCTGTGATACCGTTTCTAAGGTCATTAAAATTTGTCGGAATACGTGATCACAAACTGCATCTTTCACTTAGCCCCACAGTAAAAAATCACAAGGTGTGATATCAGGAGACCTCGGTGGCCAGAACTGAAGCGCCAGGTCTTCACACCCCATGCGACCTATCCATCGTTGTGCTGAAAAGTAGCCATCTTGCTTACAACTGACGCTGTTATGTGCTTCGGAGCGCTCTAGTGGTAGTATTCGAAACTTAGGAGATCCTCTTGTAAATGTTCTGTAGGTCTTTCAAATACAATGTAGAGTAAAGGTACCTAATTCCGTAATAAAATTTCAATTGACTGCCATGGAGTTGTGGTCTCTGACTTTTAAGTTTTTGAAATACCTAACAGATGCCAGGGGATGTCTTCTTTTCAATTCTATTGACTACCAGCCTTTTGAATAGAAGCAGTCGACTGCAGAAACTTTTGTTCAATGAAAGGTGGTTGACCAGTAAGTTGTTCTTTCTCTTGTTGACCGCTTCTGAAGAAACATTTTATATATGAGGTAAGAATTAATATAGCATTGTAAAAATGATATATCACTGTAGACTAAAGTCAGCTGAATCAATGTGTATGATTATTTAAACATTACGAGACAATAAGAATTCTACAGGAGCTTTCTCATTTTCGGATTTATTTTCATATTTCTCCTTCCTGGCTCACTCGACCAGTGATGTCAACGCTAAATTGTAAAAATTAATATCTATGAAAGGAAATAGTTCATGGATATAATAATATAAATAATTTATAGAAAACATCAACTATAATCATAATAAAATAATTGGGCACATATTTAACTTAATTACTGCTGTTGTTAGGAATATAAATAATGAGAAATAATTGTGTTATAATTCAAATTATTCAAATTTAATTTTGTATTGAATTTAACTTTCAGTTTATTTTGTTCATAATGTATTAAAATGTAATATGTATTCCTGTAGTAACAAAAATATTTTCTATGAAATTTGTAATTTGGGGCATTTTCATATGTTGTAATTTCTTGCATAATCCATATTAAACAATATATTAGGACTTTAAAGTGTTTTTCCAAATACGTTTCTTTTCTATCATTTTATTATCACGGAATTAGTAGTATTTAGTATTTATTTAGTAGTGGTGGTATTTATTTATTTACTTCTTTACTTATTTATTTATTTTATTATTTAATAATTTAATTATTTTTATTTATTTATTTATTTATTTATTTATTTATTTAACCATGTAGACATAAGGCCGTCAGGCCTTCTCTGTCCCTCTACCAGGAGATTCCAAATATAATATGAAGAATAAAATTAGGATATCACTCACGGAATTAGGAAACCACTATCACGGAATTTGGATCCCTGTCACTGATTTAGGAGCCACTATATAACAATCAAGAACCATATATTATATATCAAACTTGTGAAACTGTTGACACTGAATGTTGTAAAAACTGTAGCTAAAGATCCAAATAACGTCATTTAGGTGTTATTTCAACATTTTTAGTACAATTTTTGCATAATTATAGACTTTATTAAATATGTCATGGAATTATGCAACCTTATCCTATAGTCCGGAAAATATGGCCATATTAAACTGAGTCCATCTTTTAGAGTCACGCTGTGTTTTAATTCGTACCTAATACAAATCAGATTTATATTTACCCTCTCTTCGTTTCAGCTCTGTAAAAAAGAAGTTCAACATTCTTTATATTAGTCTTTATTGGATTGGCTAATTTTCTAAGATCTTCAAAAGACCAAGAAAATAATTGATTAGAATTAATAAAATTTCTCCATACTCGTGCTTTCCAGTTACTCGTTGGAAAGTTAATGTTTATATATTTAATTAAGCATTTTAGCATTATCTTTTATTTGTTCCACATCTCTAACCTATGCCAGTGTAAAATCTACAGAATACAATAAGTAGATTAGAATAAAAATGAAATATTTGAATCGTCGTGTCCGTAAAAATCCTTAGGAGTATTAGTAGCATATCGTTGTAACGAGCTGGATTTGAATCTGTACTGTTGGAGAGGATTATGTTCTAGTATATAGTAATGGTTTAAATTCAATAGCGGTTAAGGATTGGAGCTGCGATGAGAAATGAAGCATCTGTAGCATCACGCTCTCTGAGGAAAGTGACAGATAACGAAGATAAATGAATCCGTTGAAGCATTAACGCTGCTTCATTAATGTTGGCATTGCTAAGCGCCCTGCACGGCTTTCTTAAACATTTGAACTTAAATCGTAGATTATGCACGTGACTTCAATTTCCGAAGGACATTATGTTCGTAAAAGTTTATTGTAATTCATATAAGAGTCTTGATCACATTGCAGTCGTCAGATATAGTCTAGCAAAGAGACTGGAAGTCGATTTCCAATAATTGTAACCAAACATTTATAGGTTGAATTTGAAGTACTTCAGATTCTTAACTACTCGTTTATTTCCATTCATTCAATATATCTAATCAAGTGATTTGGAATAAATATAATAATCTAATAAGGTTAATCCTTCACCATACACATATAATTGTACGCGAGTGGGTCGAAAAGTAATGCAGAACAATTTTTTGTGGCAACGTATTTCATAGGTAAGCAAAATGAAGTAATGCACAAGAAAGCTACAGGTTTTACCTATTCTTCAACATTGGAACCAAGTCTCTCGACACATTTCTCCAATCGTGACACCATATTCAGTACACCTCGTCCATAAAACTCCTTTTTTTGGGCGCATAGCCACCTGCTCACGACTGATTTCACTTCTTCATCTGAACCGAAGCATTGTCCTCCTAGGAATTTCTTCATTGGTCCGAAGATGTGAAACTCACACGGTGCGAGGTCTGGAATGTAGGGTGGGTGATTGCAGCCATAATGATGCATCTGACATTGGATCGTGTTGCAGCGGTCACTGGTCGACCGGAACGTGCTTCGTCGGCGGACTTATTCGAAGAATCTGCAACACCTGGAGATGTTGTTATAGTCCAGACAATCAACCGCCGCACATCTTAAATATTTCCCTGTGGATTTCACTAGTATTTTTCGTTTTTCGCAAAAAAAAGGACTACACATTGTTGCATTTCACAAGCGAACGAGACCTTCTATTACCTATATTAAATATATCTTATTTTATTGCTGAGAACGAGATCTCTTATTCTGTTATTGGGAACGAGACCTCTTATTCTATTGTTGGGAACTAGACCTTTGTCTATTTTCGGGAAAGAGACGTCTTGTTTCATTGTTGGGAACTAGACTTTTATTCTGTTATTAGGAACAAGAACTCTTATTCTGTTATTGGGAACGAGAACTATTATTCTCTTGCCAAGGACGAGACTTCTTACTCTATTGTTGTGAAAGAGAGAACTTATATTTCTGAGAACGAGACCACTTATACTGTTGTTGAGAACGAGACCTCTTATGCCATTGCTGAGAATGAGACCAATTATGCTGTTGTTGAGAATGAGACATCTTATGATATTGAAATAACTACTGAAGCTTTCCTGGCGACGTGATAATTCGAAATTTTTTCGGGCTTCCAGCCACGTCATAAGTTGGTGATCCACCGACGTTTCGAGGATGTTCATCTTTCTCATGTTCAGGGTTAAGTGATATCTGAGAGTACCTAGCTCCTTAATTTATAGTGCCAGAAGGAGTCAGCCGAGGAGCTGTGAGCCGATTGGCTGACTCCCTCTGGCACTATAAATTAAGGAGCTAGGTACCCTCAGATATCACTTAACCCTGAAGATGAGGAAGATGAACATCCTCGAAACGTCGGTGGATCACCAACTTATGACCTGGCTGGAAGCCCGAGAAAATTTCGAATTATCTTATGATATTGTTGAGAACGAGACCTCTTATGTCATTGCTGAGAATGAGACCAATTATAATGTTGTTGAGAATGAGACCTCTTATGATATTGTTGAGAACGAAACCACTTATGTCATTGCTGAGAATGAGGCCAATTATAATGTTGTTGAGAATGAGACCACTTATGATATTGTTGAGAACGACACCTCTTATGTCATTGCTGAGAATGAGACCAATTATAATGTTGTTGAGAATGAGACCGCTTATGATATTGTTGAGAATGAGACCACTTATGTCATTGCTGAGAATGAGTCATTGCTGAGAATGAGACCAATTATAATGATGTTGAGAATGATACCTCTTACGATATTGTTGAGAACGAGACCTCTTATGCCATTGCTGAGAATGACACCAATTACGCTGTTGTTGAGAATGAAACCTCTTATGATATTGTTGAGAACGAGACCTCTTATGTCATTGTTGAGAATGAGACCAATTATAATGTTGTTGAGAATGAGACCGCTTATAATATTGTTGAGAACGAGACCACTTATGTCATTGCTGAGAATGAGACCAATTATAATGGTGTTGAGAATGAGACCTCTTATGATATTGTTGAGAACGAGACCTCTTAAGTCATTGGTGAGAATGAGACCAATTATAATGTTGAGAACGAGACCTCTTCTGATATTGTTGAGAACGAGACCTCTTATGTCATCGCTGAGAATGAGACCAATTATAATGTTGTTGAGAATGAACCTCTTATGATATAGTTGACAACAAGACCTCTTATGTCATTGCTGAGAATGAGAACAATTATAATTTTGTTGAGAATGAGACCTCTCATGATATTTTTGAGAACGAGACCTCTTATGTCATTGCTGAGAATGAGACCAATTATAATGTTGTTGAGAACGAGACCTCTTATGCTATTATTGAGAAAAAGACCACTTATATTTTTGAGAATGAGACCTCTCATGATATTGTTGAGAGCGAGACCTCTTATGATATTACTGTTATTGCGAACGAGACTACTTATCTTACAAATTGTTAAAATGACTTCATATTATATAAATAACAAGACCTCTAGCCTGACACTTCTTGGTTTCACGACTATGTTATCAAGACATGAAACTTTACAAATATGAAAAGAAGGTTTTTTTGTTTTAAGACTAACTGTAAGATAAGAACCATATCCCTAACTAATTCTGCATAACTTACTAGGCTCTACAAATTCTACATTTATTGTGGTACCCCATAGTTACTGTATATGGAAATCAACAAATAAATATGTTTAAAAATGGTTATCGTCACAGAATGCAATTTTGTTCATTTAAAAATATTGTTGCTAAACAGTCGGGAGTGTTCATTATTAAGATTTCAATAATTAAGGAGAAATCTTTATTTCGAGCACGTTCTTTGATTATGTTTGTAGATAAACACAAACAATAGACAACAGAACGTAGGCCTAGAGTAAGCGAACGCTATTTTATGATTGTACGTCGTCACTCCACTAGAGAAATACGTCAGGTCTGAATATCTGGAGTCTCACTCGGAAACTTGTAAAAGTCGAGAGGGGTGGGCAGTAAATCGGGCTGATTGCTACGAGTTTATGGGAGTGACCTACTTCGAGACCAGACGGAGAAGAACTCTGAGCTTAAGAAAAACAACGACAGCCTATGTCAACGTGCATGAGTGACACACAAGTAACAAGTTTTCCTAATTCAACTTCATCTCTTTTCATGTAAAGATATAAACATCCGATGTACTCAGTAGTCAAGGAGAGAAACTTTACCTCCGTGTGGAAAATAGGATTGCGGGTTCCAAATTTAGCTACGTATATCGTTAACTAAATGTATAGTCAATCTTGATATTGTAGTGGTTGTAATGCTAGCGTCTGGACTCAGGTATCATCATTTCAAATCTTGTAAGGAGGACAATGGATTTAGAGAATGAAAAGATACCAAGTATAGAATTCGTCAAATAGAGTGAAGCCGCCCCAGTGTGGCACATTTAATACATATAATAGATCTCCAGCTCGTTATTCATCATCTTTTACAGTATCCACCTCGCGACAATGGAATTCCCTGTCACAAAGTATTAGGGGCTGCAAGACAATAAACACTTTTAAAAACAGCTTAAAAGATAACCTTCTTAGCATTTCACTCGAATCATACGGACTTAAACTATCACTGTCTCAATTGTTACTCCTCCCTTTAGACATGCATCCTGATAGTGCTCTATTTTCAAAATTGTCTCATAATAATCTCTTTCTATTATCTAACATTCTATGTATTTTAGCTTAATTCTGCTACATAGTTTGTATTTCATTGTTTAATTAATAGTTCATAGTATTTTGTTGTTTAATTCGTAAATAAATCTTGTATACATGCAACTCTTATCTAAATCAAATTGTTGAATTCTTTGTAAGTTCATACATATGTATGTGTACTTTTTGCAGGTTGGGTGGAAGAGAAGGCCTTGCGGTCTTAACTGTGCCAGCTAAAATAAATAATTATTTATTATTATTATTATTATTATTATTATTATTATTATTATTATTACTTCAGTGCACATCAAGAGGGACAAAATGTTACGCCCAGGATCTCAATAAATTGAGGCGTTCTATGGAACAAGAACTTAACTACAAATTGTTAAATTTGAGATACAGAGCATCAAATATTCTAGATGTGATAATTGTGGCAACTGTTACCCCTAGAATTGTGATGATGATACCCCTAGGTGAAGACTTAGACCTAGGATAACTCACCACTGATGCCGCAGTAGTAGATGAAACGTCTGGGAATATCTACACCTGTAGATCACGGCATCTTAGCCCGGAAGATCCATTTCAATTAAAAACCTGCCGTGAAAACCTACATAACACACTATTTAAAGGGTGTAATTGATATTTGGTTATTTGAAGTGTTGTATCAGTGAAAAAGTGTGTTGTGTAAGTGAAGTGTATTTCTGTCAGTGAAGTTTTATAATTTATAAATGCAGTGAAAAGTATTTGAACAGTGAGATGTTTTTGAAGTGTTAGTGAATTCAGGGTAGAATCAGTAAAATGTGTAGTTGTTCCAGTGCAGTGAGTGAGGTGTCAGCGAAATGAGTGTAGTGCTGAAAGGTACTTGTGCAGGTATGAACATATCATACTCGTGGGTTTTAGTTCGAAATTAGGGTTAAGATACAAATTAGGTTTACTTTAAATGTTATTTTAAGTGATCGTGCTTCATTTAATTTAGGATGCTCCCCGTTATTATTATTGTTATTATTATTATTAATTTATTATTAATTGTGTTTATTATTAATTGCAATTATTGAGTGTAATTAGTTACCACTGCCACCGGTTATATACCCATTTGCGGTGTGAATAAATACATACACATACTTAAATTATAAATCAACCCAACTGAATATTTATCCTGTTTTGAAACGACTGATATAAATTGCAAGATTCTTTCAAACAAGTCAAATATTTAGGAATTAGTATAGATCAGCATTTACGTTGGGATAAACAAATTTATTTTATATGTACAAATATAAGAAAGACAATTTATAAATTCATATTACTTCGAAATTTTATTACTGAGGAGGCATTGAGAATACTATTTTTAGCTTTAGTACAATCATTAGTATAATATGGTATAATAATTTGGGGTGGAGTAGCATCATCTGTACTTCATTAATTTTATTACACAGAAGATTAATAAAAATTCGTCTAACCAAAAATATGGATTATTCAACAAATTTAATTTATATAGACTTTAAAGTATTAACTATTGAAGAAATTGATAAATATAGTTTTCTAACTTACTACCACAGAAATCAAATGAAACATATATCTAATCGACATGAATATCGTACTCGAAGTAAAAAGTCTACTTTCCCATTCATTGAGCCTAAATGTCATACAATTGCAGCTCTTAAACATGGTGCTAGTTTCAGCACAAAACTTTATAATAAAATTACAAACAATTTTCCAAATTTGAAATATTTTAAAATTGAAGCTTTTAAAAAACAATTTTATAAAATTATTCATAATATATAATATTAATATATGTATTTTTTACCTTTTATTTCTGTCAACTATATTCATGTTTTTATTGTATATCACTGGCTTCTGTCTGATTGTAAATTTACTTATATTGAATGTGTTTTTTGTGTTTTCTTTCATTTATTTGCTCTTGTGTATTATTTATTGGTTTGAAATAAGTTGATTACTGTATTTAGTACATTTTATGTTATATGATTGGCTAAGACTACACCGTACAAGAGCCTGGCTATTGCGGTAGTGGCTAGAAACATTTTTGTTTTATAATTTAAATTTGTACTCACTAGCCGCTAGCTAGTTAAATAAATAAATAAAATAAATAAATAAATGAATAAGTGAATGAATAAATGAATGAATAAGTCAATGAATAAATAAATAAATAAATAAGTGAATGAATGAATGAATAAATAAATAAATAAGTGAATGAATGAATAAATAAGTAAGTGAATGAATAAATAAATAAATAAATAAGTGAATGAATAAAGAAATAAATAAGTGAATGAATAAAGAAATAAATAAGTGAATGAATAAATGATTAATTAAATGAATGAATGAATGAATGAATGAATAGGTAGGTAGGTATGTAGTTAGGTGGATGGATGGATGGGATGGATAGATGGATGGATGAATGGATGGATATGCCGAAAATCTACTGAGTTACAACTCTGTCTCTACTTCAGTTTCTAGAATTTAAGGAGAGTAATTTATGTCCCAAAATGATTAATTCGAGAATTGCGATTTCAAATCAAGCAAGAATAATGAAATACAGAATACGCTACCATTCGGTCGGCCACAATGTAGATTTTAGTACCAAAGATGTTATAGCGCTAAGAATACAATAGAAGTAGGTTAGAACACTCTGAAATCCATCCTTAACATCTCGCCGCATGCCGCTTCTAAAAGTACGTCTTACAGTATCCTTAAACATGTGACCCCTCACGAGTGCTGACCTTGCCACTGACTTTCAAAGAACACAACAATATCCTTTCCTCCTCTTTTCTCCGAGAAAATAATTTGCATGCTATTCGAGTTCTATTTACAGGCCGACCCGAAACTATCTACCTCATAACTTTTCAATACAAATTTCATTTCCGCAACATCTTTCGCTTTCTCTACACTTCTCACATCTGTTTCTTCAATGAATCCCGTGGATTAATTCATTTGTCGTTGGTTTTCATACCGAAGAGACAGATATTAAAATATGAGGTTACATGTTTATTTAATTATTCTTATATTTATGTATTTATTATTGAAGACTGACAAAAAAACGAATTTTCATACAAACGGACAATTTGCAGTAACGACATGGAACATTTCTGATTGATTATCGCTTCCATATCAGTTACAAGGTTTTCTAATACTATTGGTTTGGAATTAGTTATTGCAAATTGAGTTCGATTCGTCATGAACATAAGTGAAATTCGTCTTAGAACCTATGCTCGAACGTAACCATGATTCTTTAGTTTCATTCGATGCCGTGAATATGTCATTTGCTTGGGCGGGGGGATAAAACATAGTTTATGTATGAAATGAAGAAATGAAAATATTATCAGGGCATAGGTGGGAAGATGGATAGAAGGACAAAAGTGGATTGGTAAATAGAATACTAGATGGATGAACGGACGGATGGATGGATGGGTGGTTGGGTGGGTGGGTGGGTGGATGGATAATTAAGTGAAATGTTGTGTGTACGGCTAGATGGAAGGATAAATGGATTCTTGTTTGTGGACGGATGGATAAATAGGGTGTTAGGCCTACACATAGAGTATGTGTGTGTATATACTTTACAATTTATCGTTAACGGTCGGGTTTTGACTTGCAGATATATAGTTATGGTGGGTTTACACGTGGATGGATATGCTGGAGCCAGTTAACACGCTAGTCGTACTTTTGTGCAGTAAAGGTTTACACTGATTTCTATATTTTGCCTCGCCAATGCCATTTTCAAATGAGCTGGTACCTGAATGTTGCAGGAGGACATAACATGTCAAGTGAAGTTGAACTTGTTTATAGCGCTTGCCTAATAGTCGTAACTTTGTCGGTTGAGGAGATGATTTATAACTTTGAATAAAGAAAAGATATAACAGAACATTGTACATTATGGGTGAAAAAGTGAATTCTTCGGAGGGAGAATTTAGATACATCTGCGAGAATTCTAAAAGAATTTTCAACAACAGATACCTACTAATGTTACAAAAGACAACAGACAATTCTGATAATCTACAACAAAGTGTAATCCGTGGCGATACAGCCCATGAAGGGCCCAGACCAACAGCCGTTTACTGGCCTCACTTTCACATGCCGAAGCAGAGGTGGACGATCAACCAACCAGAATGGAGGTCTCATGTGGTTAGCTCAACAATCCCCCCTGTTATAGTTGGCTTTCGCAACCGGATTTCGCTACCTATCGTAACTTCCAAAGTGCATCACGATGCTAGGTGGGCACCGGTCCCATACACTGGCCGAAATTTCGTGAGAAAATTTCTTCCCCCATGAGGACCCGAACCAACTCGCATTTCGTAAAGCGAGTCCTAAGCAGGATGTCTTAGACCACTACAACATGTAGTAGTATCATATTCAAAAGTTTGCTACCGATGTCATATGAGTTGCTTTACTTCCAAATTTGAAATCTGAAATTACATTGCTATATTTAGCACCAGGACATTATTTTGCTTCATTATAAAATTTTCGTTTTTACGCTGTATGTATACATAGATCTGGTGGCGTGGAAGCTCCTTAACACCACCACAATAAATAAATGTATTATTATTATTATCATTATCATCATCATCATTATCATTAATATTTGTATCCTATTCCAAAGTGTATCCTATTCCAAAGTGTAAGTCACAATATCAAAGTGCTAGCCAAAAATTCAGATATCATCTACAATGCACTAAGTAGAACAAGCGGACAGCTTAAAACACTTGGGGTGTACTATGAATAGTAACATGAGCTGCTGCCAAGAAGTCAAAAGGCAAAGGAACCTTTGGCAGAAAATGGGATATCTTCTGCTGACCTCAGGAAAAAGAACTAGAGAGGACACTAGTGTAGTGCCTTGTGTAGTGTGTGGCATTATATGGGGCAGAAACATGTATACGACGAAGTTAAGGGAAACGACTGGTAATTGAAATGCGGATATAAATAAGAATGGAGCGTGTGACAAAAGAATAATCCTGAAACTGGTGAGGAAGAGAAAACGAATTTGGCTTTGTCACTGGCTAAGAAGAAACTGCGTACTGAAGGATGCACTGGAAGGAATGGTGAACGGGAGAAGATTTCGGGTCAGAAGAAGTTATCACGTGATAGACATCATTAAGATGTGTGGATCATATGCGGAGATTAAGAGGAAGGTGGAAAGTAGGGAAGACTGAAGATTGCTGGGTTTGCAGTGAAAACTATGAATAAATGAATGAGTATAGTATTTGCATAGGTAAATAGCACGCATACACGTCAAAATCTCATTTTTTAGTAGATGGCACTTAGCCTCTTTTGAATTTCCAGTCTTAAATTGTTTATAAATTAAGATTGTAATGTTTTTATACAAAGTTCTCAAAATATCTGACGGCTGTCTTTCTCTTATTTGCACCACTTCGTAGAAAATCCTATCAGCAACTGAAAACCATATTACTTTAAGTTTGATGTCATCTGAACCACCGTCAGATTTCACGCTTCTTGTTAATTTCCTTACCTCCAGAGTGTACGCATCTCGTATGCACTTTATTTTTTCTTTCAGCTGGGCAATTCCGAATCCATCAATTTTCATTTCCCTTGCCATATCTTCGTAAGTCTATATCCTGGCATCTCTATTTTTTATATAGATTACAGTTCAGATTCCACAAACTCTGGTTTGACTATAATTATGTGTATATATTCCGCCTATGCTTATCATACAATATGAATGAATTAATTAGTCATATTTTCTCATTAACGTTTTCGGTACGTAAATTGTACCATCTTCAGATGTTTGTATATGATGCTAATTGTTAACCAAGCCTGTGGGTGCATGTATCTGGACTTAAATGGTCAGTGTTTTTGTACATGCTGTGCGATGTCGGTGAAGTGTTGTCATGATTACACAAATGATCACCTTAACTCTTATATACTATTTGCTGGTACAACACTTTATCAAACTTAAATTAGAATGTTTCAGTCGTTATTTAAAAAACACTATTTAAAAACACTGTTTAAAAACACTGTTTAAAACTATTTAAAACTATTTAAAAGCACATAGTTTTTACATCACTTTAACTATGTGAAGTATGTGATCACTTATTGTGTGGTGTTTGCCGGTTTGAAGTTAAATGAGGCACTTGTGGTGATCTTGTTTAGCGTTGAGCTGGACGCAATATCGTAACATGGCTATGTTTTCTAAAAGTGATGTTGAAACACTTCTATTAGGTTCCTTAAAAGCCATAAGTGAGCGAGTTAATATTTAACCTTATGTTAAAGGGTTATACATTTATAAAATTAGAGATTTTGTAATGTATAATATTTAAGAACAGCTGTGTATTCAATAATAATATTAACATATAATGCTGTAAAACCAGCTCCTAAATTATTTTAAGTGTTCAGACGCAGACCAGGGGACAGAAATTATGAAATAATAGTCACACGATTAAGAAATGTTTTTAACTAAGACTTTCAAACGATGAAAGAGTAATGGAACGGAGAAAAATTCTCTCCGGCGCCGGGATTTGAACCCGGGTTTTCAGCTCTACGTGCTGATGCTTTATCCACTAAGCCACACCGGATACCACCCTGGCGTCGGACAGAATCGTCGCAGATTGAGTTCCAAATCTTGGGTTCCCTCTAGTGGCCGCTCTCTGCACTACGTCATAGATGTCTATGAACGTAGGACCGAAGTCCACACATGTGCTGAGGTGCACTCAATATGAGTGACTAGTTGGCCGGGATCCGACGGAATAAACGCCGTCTTAAATCATGAAGTGATTTACGCATATCGTATATATTATTTTAATGTACCGAAGTACATATGATATTTCCATGCAGGTATTCTGTGTCATCATACGATGAAAGAGTAATGGAACGGAGAAAAATTCTCTCCGGCGCCGGAATTTGAACCCGGGTTTTCAGCTCTACGTGCTCATGCTTTATCCACTAAGCCACACCGGATACCACCCTGGCGTCGGACAGAATCGTCTCAGATTAAGTTCCAAATCTTGGGTTCCCTCTAGTGGCCGCTCTCTGCACTACGTCATAGATGTCTATGAACGTAGGACCGAAGTCCACACATGTGCTGAGGTGCACTCAATATGAGTGACTAGTTGGCCGGGATCCGACGGAATAAACGCCGTCTTAAATCACGAAGTGATTTACGCATATCATATATATTATTTTAATGTACCGAAGTACATATGACATTTCCATGCAGATATTCTACGTCATCATACGATGAAAGAGTAATGGAACGGAGAAAAATTCTCTCCGGCGCCGGGAATAATATATAAGACTTACAAAGATGAAAATATTTCTGAGGATTCCTAAATTTAGTATTATTTGTTAACGATAACTTGTATTTTCAAGTCCGTTTGTTAGCAAATAATTGTAAACATATTTCACAGTTGTAACCATCATATGGGGTATTAGCAGAAAATTTTATTACTAGTGTAATATGACATGATTAGTAGCATACTTCAGCTTAAGTGTTTTCTTAATAATGTATTACATTTAAACACATTTTATGCCATTCTAGCATTATAAACAGATTGTTACTACATCCTATATCATGCTATAATCGCTCTGTTATAGCACGCGTGCCAATAAAAGCAATGACCCTATGGCGCAATACCGGAACGCTTGCTATCTTGCATACCGCATGTACGCTCGACGTAACAAGAAATGAAATGCAGAGTAGAAGAGAAAATAACGTATCATTTATTTCCAATCTTCAACAATTTTTTATCACAATTGTAACATCACATAAGACGGTTCTGTGGTGCAGAGAGAAATTTTATTAACAAAATAAAGGAACATTTGTAACATAATCTGCAAGGTCATACGTTTCTCTTTATTCTGTGTCAATCCAGGCGCAACTAATCGAAACGAACATATGACGACTTTGTCAGATATGGATCTCTATTTCATAATTAATTCCTACAATTTATAAAGCTAAGATGGCATAAAGTTTTCTATTCACCTCGTGGATAATCTTATTATGACACTCGTGAAAATTGTTGCATTCACTATCGTTCGTATGACACATTTTCTTATACTATAATAGTCAAGATTATCCACTTGTTGCATAAATAACTATTACGATGGTTAAGTGTTAATAAAAAAATTTAGAAGGCGTAAGGAGTATTTTAAAGTTACGTATCGATTTCTGAGCAATTTAATTGATTCTTATGTACATTTTAATTATGTTTGTCTTGAGATACTAGATTTAAGCCTAGTTTCTGAGTCTCTTCCCAAACCATGGCGTAATTTTTTAATATCTGGTAAGTCAATTGTGCCGTACTATGTATTTGAAAAAAAATAATACAAGATTTCTACCTAATTTCGTATTTTCGGAAATCACTTTAGTTCACATAACCACACCTCTGATTAAACATTTTTCTGTTCACTAATGTTTTGTCTTTTGGCTAGAAGTTTTTTTCAGGCTATGAAATTTTATTTATTTATTTATTTATTTATTTATTTATTTATTTATTTATTTATTTATTTATTTATTTATTTATTTATTTATTTATTTATTTATTTATTTATTTATTTATTTATTTATTTATTTATTTATTTATTTATTTATTTATTTATTTATTTATTTATTTATTTACTTCTTTACTTCTTTAAAAATACAGAATATAATTACAACAATAGAAATAGAAATAAAAAATAATGTAATAAATATAAAAAGAGAATACAATAATATTAACAAAATTTGAGAACCGAATGAGCAGAGCTCGTGTTCGTTCGCAGTTCCGGTATATTATTAATATAAGAGGAATATAGAAAATAAAATAAAATAGGAATTAAAATTTAAATTATAGCTACAGTGAAATTATATAATATAATATATTAATATAAAAGGAATATGGAAAATAAAATAGGAAATAAAATTAAGATTACAGCTACAGTGAAATTATATAGTAGAATATTAACATAGACATGATTAATATAGTACGTGAATAAACTAGGACAATTTATGTAAAAATATATATTTCACAATTATAGAATTCAAATATAATGTAGGCTGATTAATTCATACACATAGGCTATAAATTTATTTAATGAAATTGAAAACATTCACGTTTCTAATTTTCTTGTTATGTGTTAGTGGGTTACATGTTAGAAGTTCTGGGCCTAAATTTCTGACTAACTATATCTAGTCTCTTCGCCGGCTATTGTTAATCGCTACTTTAGGTATAGACTTGGTATAATGATGATCGTAATACTTATTCACATGTCCCATTTTATAATTACAAAACTAATAACGTAGATCAGTTGCTCTCGTTGAATCGGCCAATGTGTTCCGAATGGAGATGTATCATAGTATGATGATGATGATGATTATGATGATGACGACAAAACCTAATAATAAATCAATTGTGTAATCTAATCTATTAAAACTGGCTTACGAAGAAAAATGCCGTCGCAGAAACAAATTTTGACCCATAAAATTTCCACTGGTTTCCCACGTAGGTACTTGAACCCGTGTCTCCGTAACGAGAAGTCGAAATTCTATAATTACTGATTTAACGTTGCATCGCGTCGGTGGGTAAGATAAACAGTACCTGAATTATTGCTTCGTGTATATTTTCAAGTAGCCTTAGGCACATGATAATAAGAAGATTAGCTAGAGAAGCTGAGAGAGTATTAGCGTCTTAGATATTTTGCATGAGCCACTTACAGGTACTTTCACACACAAAAGTAGGTAAACAGTTTGCTACAACAGAGTTACCGGTTTGTTTTAAACCATAACATAGCCCCTCTACTCTATAAACGCTAGATTTATTTTCTCTCATAATTTTATCGCGAAATTAAGTAAAACATGCAAGTAAGAGGATGAATCAGTGAAAAGTATTAGTTTAATGCCCAGTTTATCCAAGAAATGTTTAATTCGGCTTAACGAGTGTTTAATTAACAGCCCCTTTATTTTTAACATTTTGTTAATGTATTTTACATTTCTTCAACATTATTTTGTTTAAAACAACAAACACTTAAATATAACAGTCATTAACACTATTTTAACCACTCAATAGCAGTTGGTAATGATTTTGCATATGTAAGACAATTTTTATTGGCTGATATTATTCTTTAAATTCTGTATTGTAGAGTAAGTAATGAAACATGAATAAAATCATAACCTGGTATAGTAGGCCATGATCGATAAAGAAGACAAAATGAATGTTATGGGTGACTAGTATTGAATAATAATATTACAAAATAAGGTTATAGTTCTAATGCTAACTTGACTTCTCAAAGAAGCAATTTTTGCTGAAACCATTTTAATTAAATACTCACTGTGTATTTTCAAACACTATTGACATTTAATTGAAACGAGCCAATATAATAGAATCAAGAGTAAATAGTAGACTCTGAATTGGAGTAAGTGGTCTATTTCTGTTTGTAGGATATTCAAGTTTGGTTGAAATTTCTTGTAAAATTTTGAGGCCTACTTGTTTTGAAAATCTATATTGTCACAAACTGAGTATCATGCATAGTATATAAATCATCATTTCTGTTACCTTGCCACGTTGAGATCCCACATTGTCTAAATATTCAGTAATAGCTCAGTATCAAAATAAGCAGCCATTATGACAATCAGTTCACGTTTGAAGATTATCTTCCCTATATTAACTTTCCAAAGTGTCTTTTAAATGTTACGTTATCAGTCATTCACGAAATATTTCTTAAAGAGAGACATAAAATATTATTTTCAAAACTTCTGTTTAAACAGCTGTGGTGTCATCTGCCATATTAAACTTTCTGTCAAATGAGTTAACTGTCAAAAATCCTACATTTAAAGTTAACAAACACTTGACAATCAGTTAAGTCTAACTAATGTTGAAGACCTGAAAAAAACTGTGTTTAACAAACTGTTTAGAGTAGTAGCATTCATTAAATATTCTAACAAATACTTGGAGAAACCGGCCATAAGAGTTTTACATTATTGCGTGACGTCAGAAGATACTATTTAACTCGGACAAATGAAATCGTTTTTCCTTGTCCTTTCTACTGATGCTGTCTTGTATGTCTAATTGCCAGTGTCTCCAAGAAAGTTTTTATTTGGCTTAACTAGGGTTAAATTAAGTCTGTTTATTTTAAACTTTTTATTCATGTACTTTCCATTTCTTCAACATTATTTCGTTTAAAACAACCAACACTTAACTATAACTATATTTTAACTACTCGGTAGCAGTTGGTAATGATTTTGCATATGTAAGGCAATTTTTAATATTGTTTAAATTCTGTATTGTACGGTATAGTGAGTGATGAACAGACATCGGATTCTAGGGCAATTGCCTATTTTGTTTCTTTAGGAGAAAAGTAAAAATAATTATTAATATTTGTGTTTCATGGAAATTGAAAGATATTCAAAGAGTTTTATAGTGCCCTAAAATGCCCTAAAACGGTTATTAGAGCCTAATTTGTTAATATTCGCCTAAAAATGCCTAACTCACTGTAAAGTTTCGCATTTTACTCTTACTTTTTATAATTTATACATGCATTCACTGCGAAATTTAAGGCATTTAAAAAAAAAAGTGGAAAGTTTTCTTCACACCGGCCATGAAACCATTGATAAAGGAAACAAAATGTTTTGAGTCTCACGACACTCGCAATAGATTTCACGGAATTTAACATGTTTGGAGGCATAAATGCCGACAAAGAACCAACCTTAGTTTTGAAGCAGGCAACAATCACAACATGTGCTGCTACCGATTCAGAGATATACTATACTATAAAAATGACTGTTTTCGGTCTGAAACCGATTAGCTATACTGCCCTTCAGAGTGTCATAAAATCACAATTTTTGGAGAAAGAGTGTTTTTGAAATATTTATGAAAAGTCGTAAAACTGCGAATTAGTAGGGTAAACCGTTACAAAATATTTAAAAGAATGGCCCTCCTAGTGTTAACACTACCAGGAAATGCAACAATAAGTGGAACTTTGTATTTTTGTCCAATTGAATCTCAATAACAACGGTTCATTTGAATGCTCGTTAACAGTTGCTCTTTCCCTCACCTTATTTGTGTTGAGAAGTTTTGAGCGGTAGGACGTTTTCCTGTGAAGTTTAACGCGATAATGCCGAAAAATATAAGTGCAAAATCTACATTGATCCGGCAATGGCTAACAGAATATTCAGAATTTACTTATGATGGAAAAATAATATTCTGCAAGATTTGTAGCAAACAGGTATGTAACAATAGTTGAAATATATAAATTCTATTAATTTTAATGAGTAGGCCTATAATATTTATACATTGACTGAGCTATCCTGAGGTATAATTCTTTTTAAGACCACTACACTTTAACCTTTTAAATTGCGATAGTTAAAGTATTTGCAGGTCATTAAAATTTTGATTGTTCGAACGCACTAACTTTGTGATAGAAATACGGCAATACAACAATTAGGATTTTATTTTAATTCAGTTTACTTTACATTTTTAGATTTCGCAAGAAAAGAAGTGCCACCTAAAGCAGCATGTGCAAGGAGCGGCTCATAAGGCTAAAGCTCAGCAGAAAAATCAACTGCAACAAACTTTACTAACACAGCCTACTTCATCCAATCTCAGCAGCAATTTCTAATCTGATTTAACCAGAGCGTTTGTTGCTGCTAACATTCCCTGGAATGCAATTGAAAATCCGGTTTTAAGACAGTTTTTACAAAAATACTGCAAACAAAATATCCCATCTGAGTCGACCCTAAGAAAAAATTACTTAGACATAATATACAATGAAACTTTAGCTTCCATTCGGGAGGATATAGGTGATTCTTACATATGGGTCTCTGTGGATGAAACCTCAGATCCTATGAATAGGTATATAGCAAATATGGTAGTAGGAAAGCTTAGTCCTGATGGACCTTCGATTCCACACCTCGTATGTGTTAAGGAACTTTCGAAAGTGAATAGCCAAGCCATTGCTTATTTTGTAAAGAAAGGCCTACAGTCTTTATACTCAGGTAATATAGACGATTCTAAAGTTCTGTTTTTTTGTACTGATGCTGTCTCATACATGGTTGCTGCAGCTCCACTTCTTAAAACATTTTATCCTAACCTCACGCATGTAACCTGTCTAGCACATGGCCTTCACAGGGTTTCTGAAACAATCCGGAATGAATTTCCTCTTGTCAATTCGTTTATTTCTAACACAAAAAAAAATGTTTTTGTAAAGCCCCATCCAGGATTTCAATATTCAGAGAGAACTTTCCAGATATCCCACTCCCACCTCAGCCGGTTGTTACACGATGGGGAACCTGGATTCAGTCAGTAGTGTATTATTCTAAGTATTTTAAAGAAGTGGTCACAGTTATTGATAAATTACCTGAAACTGATAATGCAGCGTGTGTGAAAGCAGTGAAAGATTGTCTGAATGACTCACGAGTGAAAAACGATATTGCCTACATAACATCAAACTTTTCTTTCATACCTGCAAGCATTGAACAATTAGAACGTGATAAACAATGTCTTTGTAGCCAAATAGCAATAGTAAAGGAAGCTCAAGTGAACATACATTCTGCTTTGGGCGAAACTGGGAAAAAAGTTAAAAATAAGTGGGACAACGTATTAAATAAGAATGTAGGATTTTCATTGTTGGAAAAAGTATCAAGAGTGATATCGGGGGAAAGTGTAAATGTTTCAGTAAGTATTGATGTTTCTATTGTACATAATTTAAAATTTGCGCCTCTCACATCAGTTTCGGTTGAAAGAAGTTTTTCTGCTTTCAAAATGGTTCTCAGTGACAAAAGGCAAAGGTTAACTGTGGAGAATTTAGAAAAAATTCTGGTGGTGTACTGTGCAGATAATTATAATAAAGTCTGAGCATGGAACTGAATTTCAATAACTTAAAATGAGTAATCTTGATATCAATAATCATTATTTCATTAGTTTCAATACATTAAATTTGTGCAGCTCTGTTTATAAATATAATATAGTATTCTTTTTTAATGTTTAAACATACTTTTTGTGCGTATTTTAGTGTATAACTAAAAATTTCAGTGAAAGAAATAAGTATGATACCTTGAAGTGCCTAAAATGCCTATTTTCATTAAAATAGAGCCTAATTTTACAAATTTTGAGCTTATTTTAGGCGCCTAAAACTGCAATTTTTAGTGCCTAAAAATCCGATGTCTAGTGATGAAATATGTATAAAATCATAACCTGGTACAGTAGGCCATGATCGATAAAGAAGAAAACAAAATGAAATTGTAGGTTAGTACTATTGAATAATAATATATATACAAAGTAAGGTTATAGTCCTAATGCTAACATATGACTTTTCAAAGAAGCAATTTCTGCTGAAATCTTTTTAATATAATACTCACTGTGTATTTTCAAACACTATTGACATTGGCTATGTTTAATTGAAAAGAGCCAGTATCATAGAATCAAGAGTAAATAGTAGATGCTGAATTGGAGTAAGCAGTCTATTTCTTTTTGTAAGATATCGAAGTCCGGTATAAATTTCTTGCAAAATTTTGAGGCCTACTTGTTTTGAAAAATCTATATTGTCACAAACTGAGTATCATGCACAGTATATAAATCATTCCTAGTTACCTTGCTACGTTGAGATCCCTCATTTTCTGAATATTTAGTAGTAGCTCAGTTTCAAAATAAACAGCCGATATGGTAATCAGTTCACTTTTAAAGATTATCTTCCCTATATTAACTTTCGAAAGTGTCTTTTAAATGTTATGTTATCAGTCATTCACGAAATATTTCTTAAAGAGAGACATAAAATATTATTTTCAAAACTTCTGTTTGAACAGCATCTGCCATATTAAACTTTCTGTCAAATGAGTGAACTGTCAAAAATCCTACATTTAAAGTTAACAAACACTTGACAATCTGTTAAGTCTAACAAGTGTTGAAGACATGAAGAAACTATGTTTAACAAACTGTTTAGAGTTTAACATTCATTAAATATTCTAACAATACTTGGAGTTACCGGCCTAAGAGTTTACATTATTGAGTGACGTCAGTAAAGATACAATTTATCTCGGACAAATTAAATCGTTTTCCTTGTCCTTTCAACTGATGCTGTCTTGTATGTCTAACACTACTATTTTTTCAGTTTTTATATAGTTTTTTTTTTTGTTAACTTTGCAAACACTTTTTTCATATATGTATCACATTGTTATGAGATTAATTTATGGTGTTTAAATACTAAAATTTGTTTGAAAATCTTTCAAAGTTATAATTAACATAATCCGGTATATGGGGGTGTAAGCTCGTTATTATAATTCATACTTCGATTATACAAGAACATCTTACATCCCATTGCCAGTGTCTTTTGAGTTTGGAATTTTGTATTATTTAAGGGGAGGGTAACTGTATGGCTATTCTTGATTTTATTAATTTTTAGGGCCGGACTTAGATGAATCCTTGCACTTAGGTTTATATTCACCCATTGTGCGCCTTGTATGCGATGATCGCTCCGCCCCGACAAGTGACATGGGTGAAATTAGCGAATCCGATGCGGACAAGCGGACCAACTGCCTCAATATTGACAGACTGATATCTCATTCTCAGATAATTATCTGATAAGCCCCAAAATCCGAAGTTCCAAACACCTTACTCATATGTTATCAAGTACGCCTACTATTTCCAAGACTTCACTCCAACCCATTTTAACAAAATTCATGGTGGTAGATGAAATCATGGGAGATGGGATGTATTTGTAGAATGAAAGAGGGAAACGGGATTGCCCTGGAAGAACAATGTTCAACGTCTGGTTTTTCTACCACATATTCCGTCGCGACCTGACCGGGAATCGAACCCGGGTCGCTTAGATGGGAGACCAGCAACTAGCGCTGAGTTGTTTACACGACATTAGAATTCTCAAAAAAATTGGTAACACTATTTTCTTCTTTCTCTTTTGAATATGTGCAATATCCTATTCATAAATCTGAGTTTGGTCAATAGTCCTCTTTTCGGTTTAGATAGATCTTCCTTGCCGTCTCATTTCACAAATTTCCATTCATTGTCTGTTTTGTTTGCTGTACAAGAAAGTGATATACGTACTGTATATAGCAGAAGAAGGACAGTGTTTTACACGTATCAATTTTCATTATTGTACAAGATACAGCAATGGAGGGAAAAAATGTTGAATATTTCCAAAAATTTTACTGCTGTAAGCTGTACCTAACCCCTTAATAGATTCTCTATCGATAAAAATCACGATTCCACTCGCAATAGTTCCGAATAAGCAGGTGTTAGACATTACTTACTTAAGTATGGTTTTTAGAGAACCCGAAGGTTAATTGCCGCTCTTACATAAGCCCGCCATCGGTCCCTATCCTGAGCAAGATTAACACAATCTTACCATCATATCCCACGTCTACCAAATCCATTTTAATATTATCCTCCAATCTACGTCTCGGCCTCCCAAATATCACTACACGAATTTCTGAATTAGCCCATACGTGCTATAGCTGGCCCCAGCGTTTTTGATGTGTGTCCTAGATATATAGTGCTCAGTTTGTGAGCATGTTGCTAGTACGTCTGAGAATTGTACCACTTCCTATACACGTCACATCTGTCTTTTGCCAAACACCGTTGTCAAACTGACTGCGGCAAATGTAAAATACTCGCACTTAATGTTCCCCTTATTTATTTCACACGCCAAAAACGGTGACGCAGACTATACATGCCTTAGGTGCTAAGGGGAGGTTGTAAGCTGATATGGATCAAAATTAATATTTTTTGGTTTTTAGGTGAACTAATAAATTAAGAAAAAGTCGGTAGGTTAAGGAAGATCACAACTACAGATGTGCAAATTTCATAGATGTAGACTGAATAGTTTCTGAGATAAGTGTACCTGAAGTTGCTAAATTTAACACGGCGAGGATAGGGCTTACAACCTCTCCTTAAACATATCGAAAAAAATTCTGAGGAAACAATGGACTTTTAACCGATATGATATTACAATTTTTTGTCACATACAACATGAACTATTCGTTCTGAAAATATGCAGGCCTATATCACTTCCAATCTGTTTATGCCTATATAATTATGGATTCACTGAAAAACTTACGTACTTTCTCTGAAAAGTTCACCATTTACTTTTTCTCAGTTTATCTGAAGGTTTTTTTGTATTAGGCAGAAACTTAAGTTCTTAGCAAAACTGAGTTCTTTCCTTCATACATTAGTTCACTTGTGCGGTTTTGTTTCTTTGGATTATCGCAGGTCTTAAAGCTCTGAACAAAATTGAAATCATCACCAACTGGAGGCAAGACCGCAAGGATCCATTAGCTTGAACGTCCCGGTAGTACTAGCAGTAGAAGGTAGGCACTTTGATGCAGAATATTTTGAAATTGTTGAGCTGCGTCACCTTGTGAGAGCGATGCCAGAGTTTCTTTGAGGAACCGTGCGAGAGGAATGAACTCTGTGAAGGCTCCTTCTAATATAATTATGAGGCTCCATACCTCCCAGGAGACGTGAAGCGATACACCGCGTGCTTTCAATATAACATGAGTCTCTGTACACTCACGGAATTTGATGTTTTCATTATAGCGGAATATAAATTCTTTCTGACAGAAAGTAAGAGTCGGCTTTTATATTATTCCTTCAAACTTAAGTCATAGACTGCAACTGAAAAATTCATTCGCTGCAGATTTTACATTCTCATTTTATTTAATTCTATCACAAAAGTATTGCGACGAAGAAAATAAATCGCTGGTATCGGTCTCTCCGACTGAATAGGGCGAATTGTATTCAATTATTCCTATTTCACTATTTTTTCAGTTTATTTTCTATAATGTAGAGTAACATGTAATTAACTTTCAATCTTAATGACTTATCATAAAAATCATATGAAATCAAGAAACAACCATGTAGTGATTCCACATACAACAATTCGCTCTTTAATTACATGATATGCTAAATAACTATACGAATGTTTTTGCCGTATTGGGCATCTTCAGACAATATTGGCAATATTTAAATTTTACATAGGATTTGGTAGACATTAAATAAATGTGTTGATATGTTAAAAAGGTATATCAAAATACAATGGATTCTGCTTTTGCAAAAAGGATATATGTTACAAATTTAATGTTTTAGGATATTCAAGAAAAACATAATGGCAATTAGGAAACTTAAAATTGGAACTTGATGTTCTTATTACATGAAGTTAGCTGCAACTGTGACTGATATATTATTATGTTATAATTTACTCATATTATTATTCCATTGGCCCATTATACCAAATAATATATCGTGAAATATGTATTTTTGCAGATAATTATGCTGTAAAATAAAGAATGAAAATAATCTTTTATTATAATAAATATATATCTTAAAAGAATATTAATTATTTTTATCATAGTTAATCTATATATTGCCTTTTGAGGCTACTTTCAGTATTTTATAGTTTATTTTATAAAATTCGTGAGTTTTTGTCATTAAATTTGACCAAATCCAATGTAAGTAGAAAACTTCCTGCACTGGAATAAACGGGAGAGGTGTAGTCGAAGGCAAGAACAGCAGTGTCATAATCTTCATTTTTTCCACTCTCTTGCTCTGCTGCTGCTGCTGTTGCTCTTTTGGCATTTTGATTAAGATGTGGAGATCTCAGTTTGGCACCCAACATTTCACACTCACTACATACATCTATTTGCGGCCTTCCAAATGAGAGATTAAAATTTGCTTTGAAAAACCGAAGAAGTATGACAAAAATAAATATTTCACTTTCCACAAAAAGGACACATGTACGGACCAAGTAACTTTTTGGAGATAAGAGGATATTAGTATTAGTATTTATTTATTTATTTATTTATTTAACCTGGTAGAGATAAGGCCGTTAGGCCTTCTCTGCCCCTGTACCAGGGGATATTGAATGTACAATAATACTGAAATGGGACATGGTACAAAATGTCACTTTACAGCAATCGATGTGGCCATCCATAAAGTTAGTTTCCAAGGAAAAACTGATTTTGGCAAAAATGTAACATATCCTTTTTGCAAAAGTCGATTCAGTTACAATATGTTGTTTGTCCTGTATATTATCTTATAAAATTAAAATCAAAATCTTAAATTTCTAAAATCTAAGAACTAAAAATGCTTGAGACCTCTTACTTTTACATGTTACAAGTTACGTTTTAGTTTTCAGATTTTAGATTTTAGAATTTTAGGATTTTTATAACAAATGTATAGTAAAATCTACATACAATAAATTGTAATTGTCCTTTTAAACAATTTATACATTTCAACAAATCTATATAATCTGTATTAAATCCTATATCAAATTGAGACATTACCAATATTGTCTGAAGATGTGTAATACGGCGAAAATGTAATTAAAGAGCAAATTAATGTGTGTGGGATCACTATATAGTCGATTTTTGATTTTATATGATTATTGTGTAATTAAGATTGTAAGTTAACACGTCATATTCTACATTACCGTAAAGATTAAGGCTTAACTGAAAAAAAATTCTAAAATAAATTGCAAACTGTTTAGTGTCTAGTTGTCAATAATGAGATTCAAAATGTTAATTTATAAGTAATCCAGTAGTACCCCGAAAGCGTATCACCGCTGAGTGAATAATTGAAAAGATATACGCCATTATGAATATTCATTCCTTGCAACAAGAGGTATTTTGCTTGTGACAGATAATTAAAAAAGACCAACTCTTAATCTTTCCATCGTTCTCTATAGCTTTCCAGAAATTTTCAGTAACAACGATTGTGGAAATAAATTTTGTACTCACTGTACAGAAGAGTAAAATACTTTTAAGGGAAAATGAAATTTTCTACAGTTTTTAAAATATAACTTTAATTTTTGGTACACGTATGTATCCAAGCAACATAGATTTACTCAAATTTGACTTTCATACTACATTTTTTCATTCCGTTACCGATACTCGATTTTTTTTTAAATAAGGAGCAAATTTTCAAAATTGCACTCTTTCAAATTTCATTATGTCAGTCAAACAGTCAAAATACTTTATATAGCACCATAATTATTTAAAATAATAACTGTGCATTTAACTTTTTCAGTAATCCAAATATATTAAATATTCTTTTGATTCTGTCTTCCTCTTTGTCTCCGCATTTAATACTTTGATATGTTCTTCTATCCAGAAATCTTCTACCGTTCACGATTCCTTCCAATACATCCTTCAGTGTTAAGTTTCTTCTCAGCTAGTGACCCAACTAATTCCTTCTCCTCTTCCTGATCAGTTTCATCATTATTCTTTCTTCACCTATTCATTCCAACACAGTTTTGCTTCTTATTCTGTCTATCCATTTCACACGCTCCGTTCTTCTCCAAATCCACACTTTAAGTGCTACTGGTCGCTTCTCTTCACATCGTCGTAATTTCCATTTTTGTGCCCCATATAATGCTACACTCCATACAAATCACTTCACTAGTCTCTTCCTTACTTCTTTCTCCAGATGTCCGCAGAAAATGCTCCTTTTTCTATTAAAAGCTTCCTTTGCCATTGCTATTTTCCTTCTTGACTTTTGACAGCATGTTAGTGCTTGTAGGACACAGTAAGGATTTTAAGCTCCCCACTTGCTCTACTGCCTCCTTGGAATTCGAAAGTTTTCCTTCTATTGTTTTGATTGTTAGATAAATATTTATCCTTTTAAAAGTTGAAGACCTAGAAGACAATTCATGCACGAAATTCTAAATCGTAGGAAAGTCAATATAGAGGAAAAATTCTGCTTCTTGCTTACAAAATTATAAAGCCATAGGGTGCTATGCATAAACATTTCGCTAGCCCGCGCTACGAGCGTGCTAAACTAGTCCCGGCTATCGACTGATTACTTGTACAGAATTCATATATCATATCATATCTTATCATATCATATATCATATCATATCATATCATATCATATCATATCATATCATATCATATCATATATCACATCACATGACATCACATCACACATATCACAGATATCACACATCACACACCATATCACACATCACATATATCATATCATATCATAACATATATATCATATCATATCATGTCATATATCATATCATATCATGTCATATCATATCATATCATATATCATATCATATATCATATCGCTAACACTGGTTTATGAATACGAAAAACGTTAGTTCGCTGATCATCCAACGGAAGCCCGCGCTAAGAATGTCTATGAATATGGCCCTTAGTGATTTGGATGGAGTGAAGATAGACCTATACAAAATATTGTAATGGAAAAGGTTGATTGATATTTCAAGAGCGGATGCCTTTTAGTATGACGTCATCAGGAGAGTTTCCATTCGTCTTACGTCCTTGAAACTTTGGAAACATGTAGTGTAGGGTGCTTGCAACAATTAAAAAACTCCGTTTATATCCAAAAAGTTATGGCTCCCTACATTCCTATAATGTGTAGAGTTACATTTATTTTAAAAATAAATTAATGCTGTATATATCACTGAGGCCAGAAATTCTTGTTGGAGAAGTTTCCAGTTGGAGGAGTCATTTTTCGCTTTAATTTGAAATTTATGTAATTTTTATATTTCTGTGATAGTTGATGTAAGATTACTTTTAGAAAAGTAATACGTATAGATATCTTAAAATCCAACATTCTTGCCTCAGTTTTCTGTTGAAGGAAACATGCTAGCCTCTACATTATCTCTTTAGTAAAAACCTCTTCAACATACGCAGTTTTTGTGTAGTTTACACTGTTTTTAGAAGATATCTGACCTGCAATTTTTTGATTGTGTACGCGAACTTTTTAACCACGGGATAGGTCAGAAAAAAAGATGTAACAAAATGGACGAATTTTTAAATAGTTCCGCTAGTTCTCAATAGGTGATACGATTATTGCGACGGGTAACAATGAGATGGAGAAAATGGTGTACAGTATATTAAGTATAAATATTATTCTCACAATTGAAAATATCAGCGATTTCCTGTTAAACCTAGTGGTTTCACAATCAGAAGAGGGGGATGAAATTCTGAATTCTATAATGCGAGTATATTTATGTACTACTGGCGACATTATTCATAAAAGTAATAGTTAAAAAAGCCACACTTATACGAACAAATTGTCGATTATCGATTTATAGAGGTCAAGTATTTCTGAATGCCAGTGTACCATTTCATGTGTCACATAATCTTATAGAAGACACGAAATAAAGAAAAGGTCACAGTCGATTTTCTGTAAATCTTCTTCACGGATCATTTTTGAAATTAAAAATATATATTTCAAATGCATAATTAGTCGTAGATACAGAATAATTACATCTAGAGAAGCATAATATGTCGAATAGTTAGGAAGAAATTGTATACATACGTAAGGAGGAAGAAATTATAAATATGTATGGAAGGACTAATGCACAAACAAAATATTTGATATAAAGATGCTGAAAATGTGTACAGACGCAGAAACAAAATTTGAGCCACCTGAATTTTCCAAGTTCTAGTTGTAACACATTGCACATGCTCAGTAAGTACTTTGAAAATTAAGGTAGCCCAAATTTTGTTTTTGGATCTGTACATTTCTGACACTTTCTACAAACATTGTTGCATTATGGTACTATAAAAATCCATTTTGAAAGTCTTATAACGAGAAAGTAATAAACTTGAATACAGAGTCCTTTCCGATCTCTGATAACGAATTTGAATGACATCATGTGCGTCAGGAATCACACGACAGCTTAACTGTGACGCGAGGTGACAGACCAGTAGTGAGTGATCTCATAGTCAGAGTGCACGGCGACTCACAGGAGAAATTCCTAAGAAAATCGAGCCTTTTTGGGAGGGGTACATAATAACCCTTTCCGATGCCAAGTACAGTTAAGTAAAAATAAAAGAAGCCTGCAATAAACGAGTTTCGTTTTTTCCAAGAAAGGCATATTATGTGTACTTAATAATATTAGTAAAGATCGAATGAAATTGATTTGTATCATCTCGTGGGGTGCGGAGACTTGTGACGGGGGGTGAATTTGCCTGCTTTTTCCACTCTGGAATTAATCTCATCCCAACTTTGTCAGTCTTATTAGGTACACACAAGATGCCTTTCTTGGAAATGACGAAACCACGTTTTTTTTTTTGCAGGTTCCTATGATTTTCACGTAACTGTACTTGGCATCGGAAAGGGTAGATTTTCTTGGGTATTGCTACTGTGATACACCGTGCACTCTGATTATGAAATCACTCACTACCGGTCTGTCACCTCTCGCCGCAATTCAGCTGTCGGTGTGATTCTTGACTCATATCACGTTGTTCAAATTTGTAATCAGAGATCATAAACAATCCTGTATTCGTATTAAAAGATGAAAATTACTATGCGGACTACTTGAAAACTTACCAGTCCAACATCATCTATATATATATATATATATATATATATATATATATATATATAATTTGAACTGGTAATGGAAATTACGGGAAAACGGCTGAACGGATTTTAATTAATGACCCATCATTTTGAAGCTTGGCATCCAAGGATTTTCAGAAAAATAGAAACTTTCAGTGAAGCGATAGTTTTCCTGCATAATTTTCCTGTTTTCCAAAATCCATCTTTCGTCAGTTTTGAGAACTAATTGCATTTCAGTGTAAAAAAAACACACACTACAATAAACAATAGGCTATTACACGAAGGCCATGACCTGCAGGATTGCTGACATATTTAGAGCTCAAATTCAATTTGTTATTAAAAACTTCAAGACTTACTAAAAATAACTTATAGATCTGATTCTGTGGTGTGTAATTTTCTGAGTACAGCTGTGTATTGGATATTAAAATCTATCAAACTTAAGGTGGTTTGATGACATTATTACCATTAGAAATGAAATATTATTATAGTTAATGCCACGATGTGACTATTTTTCATGTCATATTAATGCTATATTGATGAAAATGAAAGTGAAACGTTTTGGGGTTATGTAAGTAGATGTAGAGAATATTAGATCTTCATTTCTATAATTTACTGAGTGGCGGCTATATAGTATATAACTACAAAATGACGTAAGATAATACTATTGTTATTAAAAATCAAATATTTTTACAGTTATTAATCAAGTGATGTTGGGTATTTTTCATATACTTAATGGCGGTGTGGTGTATGTATTTATATGCATCATTCTCTTCAGAATTGGCTCGAGAAGTTACAGTTCCTAAGGATAGACCAAAAGGTATTACTTACTGATAAAATAAGTAGCCTACAAAGTTATGTAATCTCCCGATCATTTCAGCAAGATCTCTTAGCAGGATAAAATGATTTTACCCTCTACATTTCAAGCTCTCCATGCAGCAGCTATACCAAGATGCAATGTCTATTGTTCGAAATCATGGCAAAGCTGAATTTTTTTTAACTTTCATCTACAGTCCACAATGACTTGAAACAGCTATTGCTTTACTCCCACATGAAAAACCCACTGATCGTCCTGACATAGTTACTTGGGTTTTCGCGTTGAAATTCAAAAACTGAAGGTGGGTAGTTTCAAGAAAAATAATTGGCATAAAAAAACCATTCAGAGGGAATATGTTTCATTATTATGGAAGCAATAACTTTCAAAATGTCTGGTATTCTTCATTGCAAATATATCTGAAAAATGTTTATTTGAACGTCTAATTAACGTAGTTTGCAGCATGTGCTGCACGAGCCACTAGTCCTTGAATTATAACATGGATGATGATTTATTTCCAATAGAACTCGCAAAGATTTACAGTCTGATACCGGGTTGAGAGGATTTGCGTTTCAGCCGTTAGCTAACAATTAAATTTTATCTTAGCTTCTCGATGGTTTTCTTCCTTTCTTTTACCCTACTATATTGCATGATTTTCTCGGAGCTTAAACAGCGGGAAATGTTACCGGTTTGGTTGTAAATGGCTTGCGTATAGTCATATCTCCCCGTTGCCATGGCATCCCGTCCAACCCAATTAGGGTATTAAAAGAAGAGAGTGGGACCTGCAAAACACATGCCGAGTGCTTGAAATGTAATTGGTGTCGGCGTTTCTGTTTATAGCTTGGTGCCTGTTGTGTTGTTTGTACATCATGCTATGAAAAAAGTAATAATAAAAAATCGACAACGCAATGAGATTAAGGGAGTATTACGATAAAAATGCATCCATTTAATTCTTTATCCCATTTTATGAAAAGAGCGGAAATACTCATTGTTCAATGTTATAAAATGTCATTTCTTTCATTCGAAATATCAGTTATAGGTTATAACTTATATAAACAGGGTGATTCGTAATATTCGTGCACTATAAAATAGTGCAGAGCATTCTATACTGAAATGAAAAATACTTTGTGCGAGATCGTGCGTATTTGCTTGGTTTCCGCACAAAACCAATCCGCGGAAAGTGTAAAATTCCACATTCAATATTCCCAACCTAACACACATAACAATTTCCCTCTTCTTACCGCTTAAGTGACATATTGATTTTACTGCTTTAGGCTTTTAACGTATTATTTTTAGTATCAGTAGGACAAAGAAGTAATATAGATAGATGTAAAGCAAATAATAGAGGGTAGGCTTAGTTAAGACTATAGTACAGTAAATGATTGTAGTAGTATGTTAAATAAGTTGGTCTGTGAAAATGATTAATAGAAAAAGTAATTGTTACGTTGTTATTAGAAATAGGAAATAGTAGAAGGTAGGAGTAGAGGGAAAGAGGGAATATTTAATAAACGCAGAAATACAGGAAGTGTGGTGAACGAACATGAAAGACTTAGTGGGTGAACATTAAATGATGAAGAGATGTCGGTCATTAACATCGAGTATTGTGCAAGCTGTAAATAGTATATGGAAGGGACTGCTGGCCCGAATACTATATAATGTGAAGGGCCAGCAGGACCAAAAGTTTGTGTGAGAATATACCATACCGTACCATATTATTTTTAGAGACGTGCAATATAGTAATAATTATAAATTGGAAACTTACCACTGGAAGTTCACCTAAATTGCACTGTTAATTATTGTTTTTAAATATTTGCAAAAATCATTACATAACCTTACCGTTTGTTTTAAGTTAGCATTTATAGATTGGGGGGAAAAAAACAGACGTATATCACGGCCTGATGGAGTATAGTAAACACTGAAAACATTTTAAAGCAACAATGTTGAAGAAAGAAATTTTTGTTTTACAAATTTGCCGTCATTGAACAGAAACCAAGATGGAGATTTCATTGCAACTAATTAGAAATTCCTCTTTCAGGTATGTAATAAACGATCTTCGCACAAAATAATGTACGATACGCGTGCGGTATGTTTTCTTTCAATTCTCGGAAATTAAAAAAGCTCAACTACGTTTCGCTCTTTCAAACTTTTCCTCGAACATGAAAACTTCAACATACCGCTCTTGTAACGCATATTACTATTGTCTTATGAACTTATGGTCGTGCTTGCTTCGTTATGGAAATGATGACTGGAACAGTTAGAAAAAGACAGGAGGTACTTTTCTGATGTGGTTATTTACATTCCCATTTCACAGAAGGTGTTCGAAATGTCGACAATTCACTTCACAACCCAATTCCGCCCTCCTCTCTCATGAATGTATTGCTCATTGGACGATATTAGGCATATCCCGAATTATATTTCCTGCAGTCACAATTGCATTCAACAGATGCTCTATCGTAGTGGTCGTTGAGGGTAAAATCACCGCTTAATGTGGCCCTACAACCAAACGTCGCAGGGAATGAGATCAGGAGATTGCGCCGGCCATGCAATAGGCCCATTACGTTCAGTCCATCTGCCTGGATACCATTCATTCAAATGACGTCTCACTCTACGATAGCAATGCGTGAGTGCTCCATCTTGAAGTAGCGATAGGCTCAACCATTTTGTAAATAGTAATTCAGTTTGCAGAAAGCGCAAATACACAGCACTTATTGACTGGCCTCAAGGAGCGTTACACTGTTGCAACGCGTTACAATTTACACTCTCAGAACTATTGGACATATCTAAAAAATTATTTCACGAAACTTGTTCTCATTGACATCATCTATTACCTCTGTTAAGTAATATAAGAGGTTCCCTTCAACCCTGTATATAATACATGACATTGCTGTCATAATTCAGAAATATATAAATGTATTTTATACGGAGAATTTTCCTTAAATAGAATATAATAATAATAATAATAATAATAATAATAATAATAATTATTATTATTATTATTATTATTATTATTGGTAGTAGTAGCACAGTAGCAGTGCTACTAGAAGAAGATTATGATTATGATGATGCTGCTGCTGCTGATGATGATGATGATGACGATTGTGATCAATAATGGGTATTTTCTTTCCCTCATTTGTATGAAATAAAAATTCTTAATTACGTACTAAAATACAACGTAAGGGTGAGTATGTTTATGAAATTAATTATAAACATTGCCTATTTCTGTGTAATTAAAGTTTTAAAGTGTAACATTATATTGCACACAACCTATTTATCTTGGGGAAATGAATACCTACTGACAGTTTTGTAACGCACGTCTGTGATTATCTTTATTGTGTTCCGCTTCTGTTCGTTCAAAGCCTATAAGCTTAATTAGATTCTTCTGCAGGTTAGAAGATAGATTTTGAGTACATGAGAAAGAAGAAATGGAGGAAGAGGAGATAGTCTGGAAAGATGTTAGGGAGAGGACATAGGATGGGATTAAGGCTTTAGTGGAAGGAAGTAGATCAGAAGAATTTATGGGGAAGAAGGTAGGAAGTGAGAATTTGAGGAGGCGATAAGATGTGATGTTGGAGAAGCAAGAGAAGGGGAAGACATTCTGGAAAGACGTTAGAGATAGGGCATAGGGTGGGATTAAGGCTTTAGTGGGAAGACGTAGATCAGAAATATTTGTGGGGAAGAAGGTAGGAAGTTGGAATTTGAGGAGGCGATAAGATGCGATATTGGAGTAGCAAGAGGAGGGGAAGATAGTCTGGAAAGATGTTAGAGAGATGGCATTGGGTGGGATTAAGGCTTTAGTAGGAAGACGTAGATCAGAAGTATTTGTGGGGAAGAAGATACTGAGTTAGAATTTGAGGAAGTGGTAAGATGTGACGTTGCGAGGAGCAGGAGGAGTGGGTTGAGGGGAAGATAGCCTGGAAAGATGTTTGAGAGAGAACATAAGGTGATATTAAGGCTTTAGTAGTTGGACGTAGATGAGAAGTACCTATTTATCGAGAAGAAGGTAGGGAGTGAGAATTTGAGGAGGTGGTAAGAAGTGACTTTGCAAAGAGCAGGAGAAGTGGGAGGAGGGGAAGATAGCCTGGAAAGATGTTACAAAGAGGACATAGGGTGATATTAAGACTTTAGTGAGAGGAAGTAGGTAGGGAGTTAGCATTTGTGGAAGTGATAAGATGTGACGTTACGTGAAGGAGGAGGAGGGTAAGATAGCCTGCAAAGATGTTAGGATGAGATTAAGGCTTTAGTGGGAAGAAGTAGATCAGAAGTATTTGTGGGGAAGAAGGTAGGGGGTGAGAATCTGAGGGGGTGATAAGATGTGATGAAGCGAGGAGGAGGAAGAGGAGGATGTCTGAAGATGCGAAAAAGAGAGAGGATATAGCGTGACAGAATACGACTTCCGGAATGTAGATTTTGAGAATACAAGGGAGAGAATACTGTTTACGGAGATGTACAGTAAGAAGGTATGAGCAGGGCATATAGCAATTATGGACTAATCCAGAAATTTATATTATAGGGAAGCCGGAGGGAAAAAGGCCTTTGGGGAGGCCGAGACGTAGATGGGAAACAATACTAAAATGTATTTGAGGGAAGTGGGATATAATGGTAGAGATTGGATTAATCTTGCTCAGGATAGTGACTGATGACGGGGTTGTATGAAAGGTGCAATGAACCTCCGGGTTCTCTAAAGGACATAAGTGATTAAGTAAGTAGGGAAAGAAGGAGGCGTATGAGGAGGTCTTAGATTGTGACAGTACCAGGCGGGAGTGTTCTAAGAAGATTTTATTTTATTTTTGTTTTATTGGGTTATTTTACGACGCTGTATCAACATCTAGGTTATTTAGCGTCTGAATGATATGAAGGTAATAATGCCGGTGAAATGAGTCCGGGGTCCAGCACCGAAAGTTACCCAGCATTTGCTCGTATTGGATTGAGGGAAAACTCCGGAAAAAACCTCAACCAGGTAACTTGCCCCGACCGGGATTCAAACCCGGGCCACCTGGTTTCGCGGCCAGACGCGCTGACCGTTACACCACAGGTGTGGGCCTTCTAAGAAGAAAGTGAGGGTAAAATGAATAGGAAATTAATTATAGGCCTTGGGGAACATGGTAGAAAGAAGAGAGGAAAATGAGGGAAGTTGAGAAAGAATGTGAGCAAATGTAGAATGGAGAAAAGTAATAAGATGAAGACGATGACAAAAAACAGAGAAGTAGGAGAAAGTAATAGAAGAAGATGAACACGTGTAAATGTATTAATATGAATAACTTTAGTGTCCGCCATCACTGTCCAAGTCGTGAGTTTTCGTGCTTTACTAGATACTCGGAATTACTATTCTCGCTATCTGTGATTCATTTTCCTGTTTTCAATACAGGCTACAGCCCTGTGCTGCAGGCTTCTGCTTTCATTATTGTAACCCTATTGATCCAAACTAGATTACAACTTAAAGGACCCACTTGTACAGCATAGCGATCTAAATTCGATTATTTGAAATTTAACGCTTTGTAATTAGAACTGAACGAATGCTGTGGAGTATAGGAACAGCAATAATTTAATCAAGAACTTGTTAGCTGTTTGCTCACCCCTTCATTCCAACCCAGACCTACCAATACAACCCCAAATCTCCCCCTCTTTTCACTGTAAATGCGTATGCTGAGCCATTTCATTCGCTTCTTCAGTATTTAAACTTTGCTTGAGTTGTGCCCTTGAGTTCCACTTTCCTCTCCGATGTTTGTCATCTTTCAGTTGGATATGAAAATGAATGGAAATGAGCAAACTAAACTAGGTAACAAGAAGGCTGCATCATCTCTCAGCCAATGGATTTTAGCTTCAATCCATTAATGAATTGACTAAAAAATTATCCGCTTTGTAATGTTTAGTTAAAGAACTGTAATTGTAAATCAAACACAAAAACTTATCCGTTAGACTAGTCGAATGTTGCTGAAGATAAGTATATTACTTTAGTGATTATTACTCACACCAATTATATTGTCAATAAATGCACTACCCGAAATACTCAAATCGCCTACATTCCATTTAGCCACTTTGTTAAGCAATATAAACTTCGGGTAATAGAGATGTCACTAATAAAATATTTCCAGTTGACAAATCTACCATTATCCCGATAAAAAGCGTAGGAAACAAATAATATACTGTATATATATATATATATATATATATATATATATATATATATATATATATATATATATATATATATATGCCTATCATATGTGTGTGTGACTTATGCCTACCCACTTCACTTATGTTATTCGGGTTCCGCATACTGAACATAGATGGCAGGACTGTGGCCTATTTTCAAGTTACACACCATTTCGTCGGGCCACGTTATGCATGATGTGTATGTAATCTTCCCAAACACTCACAACACTGAAATGTACTAACGTTACCCTCCGAATGACGAAATACTGTAAATGTGAATGACATTGGACACAGATTCGAGAATTGAAATTTCATCAAATGAGAGAGAATTTAAAGAATTGTAAAATCGTCAGCATGGCTTCCTCTCCAAGGGCAGTAAAGTTATGCACCTTTGCTGGAATTACAAGGACCCTGTTCCTGGGAGATTTTTCAGTTATTTCTCGCACCTTGTATGTCGATGATGAATAGCAGTTCAAACTCGTTATACTACTACTACTACTACTACTACTACTACTACTACTACTACTACTACTACTACTACTACTACTACTACTACTACTACATTACACTACCGAGATTACCGCAATTACTACCATCCTCTTCACCAACAGTCTACATTTACAACCAACACCGCCATTACAAAGAATTTTCATGGTAGATACTTCTCTGAAATAGAGTGATTGCGGAAAAATACAAATACAATTTGCAAAAGGAAATAAATAAATAAATCCCGATGTTACCGTTCCACACAGCAATAGCAGCAAAAGATCACTTCTAAATCTACATCTAAACATTTCAGTAACACAATCAGAAGAATAACGCACATTTTAACGTCAACACAATCACTCCTACAGAGACTGAACTGGACTACCGAGTATGCGAGACTACCGAGAGTTCTAATTACAAAGCGTATTACAGACCATTTCAAGTGGGCAGCCCCAATGATGCCCCGTGACTGCTCTGGGTTAGTTGGAGCCGTGCCAAGCCCCGGAGAGAGAAAGCGAGTGAGTGGGAAAGAGAAGGAATACCGATCGCTGAGAGGGTTGCACGCGTACAAGGGGTAGAGTGACCAGTGAGATACATATATGGATGGCACATTTTATGACACATAGGAAGAATTCAAGAATTACAACAATTGGCTACTACAAAATAATAAAACAAAATAAAATTGTCCTTTTTCTGTAGTTGGGAAGACAATAGTGACATTTATTTGATTTCTTTCCATTTAAGCTATATCAGGGAATATTGTTTGAGTAGAATGAATGCGTAACACTGCTTGCAACGCAACATTGAACAAACATGACCTAGTTTTACTCTTATCCATGTTCATAACTGAGAATGTGTGTTCGCAAGGGTATGTAGAGCCAAACATAACAATTAACCTGCATGTCAATGCGTGGATAAGCAGAAACTATTTTTGTTCCAAGTTGTTATAAAACGCAGCGAAGCTGCCTCGAATATTGTAATATTTAACTTTCGAAATTGTGTGACACTAAAGGCTTATCAATTGTCTTTTGAATTTGACTGGAGCCTTCTCAACATTTACAGAATTGGGCGTCATAAAAATGTTCACAAAGTTCCTACACGCGGCGACAGATTGTTTGTGGAGAGAGACTAATTGACTCAAGTAACGTCACCAGGAAAAGACACAATACCTCTGAATTTGAAATCATGCACTCCTTTACAAACATTCTTTCCATAAAAGGCCGGGTACTTTTGGCGATATTTAGGCCAACAATACGGGTCTTTCGCAACTTGATTCAATGTGCTGCGAAAGAATGGGAAAATTAATTTTTAATGACTTCGTCACTATAGAAAAATACATACATAGTTAAACAGACAGATATTCCTTTAACAGTTTAACAAACGTTTTTATAATAATTCCCATACTTTGTTGATAACTGTTCAAAATAAACTTACTATAACCTAACCATTAATTCAACTATATTGCCCTTAGAGTACTTAATTAGTTGAAATGATATATACCTCGTCGTAAGAAGACTGCATTTCGACCTTTAGTTTAGTTATTAATGCCTTCCTCTCTTCGCCGATAATATGAGCGCGGGTATCAGAATGTTTAACTTCAAAGTCACGCATAATGTTGTATGTTTTTGTCTGTTCATTGATATGACATATTAAACATTGAACATTGTTGTCGTCAGATTAGACAAGATACAAGATCCAAGAGCGCTTAAATCCTGAACCGACTGTCGACGCACTTCTCTTCATTCTTATTCAAAACAGTTAAGCACAAACGATAGTACACTATATGGATGAATTAGTGACTGATGGAACGCATAATCTAGCAATGCCTGTAGAATATCATCGAAAAGACGAGTAGAGTTGATGATCGTATGTATTCGTACATCACCACAGCAGCATTCCATTCATTCATTCATTTATTTTATTCCATAGATCTTACATGAGCAATGAAGCTTTAAGATGTGGAACATGTCAACATTTTACAATATTACAATTACAATTTTTACAATTATTAATACACCTAAACCAACAATATAAATAAATAAATCCTGATACCCAAAAAAAATAATAAATAATTTAATGACAAAGGTAAAAATCTCTTCCAAGCTAAATATATTAATTTATCATAACGATATCAGCGATAGAGACGAGTGGTGGTCCGCCCAGGGCAGGCACAGGGCAGCGTCCGGGCGCCCTAGCTCTCAAATGCTATGTTGGAATTGTCTGGCGTATTGCATGGCCTTTTTGCCGGTCGCACACCGCTTCTATTGAGATACATTATGTAAGCGAACTCTGTGTACGTTTCAGTCTGTTTTTGAATTTCCGAACAATAGCACATCAACTGCATTATGAGGTTAATTTTACAAATTTATTTCAATTTGTACATAAATCTATTACGGAAAACTTTTGACCGAATTGTGCAGACCAGTGATGTCAACTGATGCCCATAGGAGGAAGCGCGCGCTTTAGAGCCCAGGAGAGCCTGAGCGCTTTACAACGGAAAGGAAAGAGACAGACGAAAGAGGTAGTATATGCCGCTTGGTCGAGCTATATACAGGGATGGCCAGCACTGATTCAATGGATAAAGGGAAGAGGAATTATTAAAACTTTATCCATGTTAATTTTCAGATTTGTCTGAGAAATAGAAGTGCATTATAAGAATGTAAATTTTAATTTTAATGTTCATTTTTCACAAGTTTGCTTTTTTTATTCCAAAGGAATATTTACAGAAAAGTGAAATTTTCAGATAAGTTTGTTTAGTAGCCTTACAGATACTGAAACAATGTTTTCGTAAATCTAATATATCGTAAATACGTATTACTGAAGATAGTGTATTAAAATGTTTGAAAATATTCGTATGGAAAATGTTTGTAAGGAAATGAATTAACAAAGCAAATACTGTTACATCACAAACAAAAGATACGTGCCTATATGTTCGTAAAACGTCAGCTCTATGGTTTCAGCAGATTTCGAGATAATTTAATATTCTGATAACAGAAAGTTTCTCACCAATATCACCTAAAAGCATAATGCGATAAGAGTTTTATTATGTAATATTAGTTACAGTTAAAGCATATACCTAGGCAACTTTGCTTTGTGCTATAATATTGTTTTGATTACTTTTATAAGGCTAAAGATACCATCAATATCAATTTCAACTTATCATGTCATATTCAATGTCTTTCTTTGGGATATCACTTTCTTTATGTTTAATTCACTTAGTACAGTATTGTTGTAGTTATTATGGAATTTATGTGAATATTTCTTATTTGCTCTTTATTATGTTATTAACGTTTGAAACACAACTGCAATATTAGGCTAAGAAATTGGTGTTAGTACTTTTGTTTTACAGACAATATAGAAAATAACAAACAGAAAGAAGCCATATAAAAATAACGACATAAAATTTCACGTTCCGTTTGAAGTTTGTGCACCACTGTTTTCTTAATCCAACAGGCTGCTTATTTCTCCTAGCATACCTAGCGCTTAATGCCCGCGCACGACGTCAAGGTCAGAAAAATGCGCTTGCTTTGACATCACTGGTTTAGACCTACTTGTCATAGATGAATAGGAAAATAATTATTGAAGAGTAGAATGATTTCCGAGTTGGAGTGTTGATTTTGTTTATCATTTACGAAATGCTAAATTCGGTGTGAATTTTCTCGAGCTTCCGTTTTAATTCCATCTTTTTAGTTACTGTCGATGGACATTAAATAATGGAGAGCGGAACCAATGTAATATAGATTTGATTGCCGCAATCTTTTAATTCGTTACGATTTTAGAGTGATTAAAGTTGCAACTTCCTTTCATTTCCATACTAAACACACACAATGTAACTACTCGAAACTACAACAAAAAGTCGTGATTTTAAGATTCGTGTCAATGTTTTGAACACGATCATGTTATTACTGGCTTTGTATTCATTGAATATATAAATGAGTTATTTGTGTCCCATTGTCAACACTAAATAGCGGATAAATGGTTTTGAAATGACTACCGATACGGTAAACATATTGCCGCACGCTGTCATTCTCTGCCTATTGAAGACCCCAATTCTCTTTCAGCTCCTACACTACTGACCGCTTCTATAGTCGAACACAACAATAATGGGCCCACGGCTGTCTGCATAGAACTAAAATGCCTGTTTTCATATATATCACTATTTCATCAACGGAGATGTAAATGGATTCTCTATGGAGGCTAATATCACCCTAAGGGTTGTATTGGCTATCGCCTGCGGTTATTACCCTCCGTCAGTTTCCCATTTTGTTATCCTCCCCACCTTCTACCTTCAATACTATTATGAGCAATACTCATTGTCCTTCGTTTTATATTCGTAGTCGAAACCACAACAGCTGAACTCTCATTATAATTTAATGTAATTTTTTATAATTTCCATATTTATTGGGTCTCGAATTCATATAATCTCGTTGAGATTTTTTTTTCAGTAGTGAGAGCAAGCTATGTATTGTAGATCCCTATCACCACGGCATTTCGCGTCCTCAGGTTGCGGATAGAGGAGACGGCCTCCAGATATGGAGGGCAGCTGCGAATATATTGAATAAGCAGTCGTGGACAGCCGATAAGGGGTGGTCCTCCAGCTTGGGGGTTGGGCGAAGGGCTAACAACCCACCACCGTAAAAAACAGCTTGTTACGAATCCTTCAAATAAGCCTCGGAAAAGGACTGATTCTCTGGCACGACCACAGCAAAGGGATAAGGTTTTGAGATTTATTTGGGGCTATGAGGGATGAAGTTACAGGAGAATGGAGAAAGTTACACAACGCAGAGCTGCACGCATTGTATTCTTCAACTGACATAATTAGGAACATTAAATCCAGACGCTTGAGATGGGCAGGGCATGTAGCACGTATGGGCGAATCCAGAAATGCATATAGAGTGTTAGTTGGGAGGCCGGCGGGAAAAAGACCTTTGGGGAGGCCGAGACGTAGATGGGAAGATAATATTAAAATGGATTGATGGAGGTGGGATATGATGGTAGAGACTGGATTAATCTAGCTCAGGATAGGGATCAATGGCGGGCTTATGTGAGGGCGGCAATGAACCTCCGGGTTCCTTAAAAGCCAATAAGTAAGTAAGTAAATGAGAACAAGAGATTGATTATAAATTCACTGTATGAACGCTGTGTCACTTCATGTTATAAGATTTTATGAATGATGAACAACTTTTCAGTGAGTGGAAGGCTGACATAATCTCATTAAATGTGCGCAGTTTGCGATTATTATCTAGCGTAGAATCAAACTAACTCGCTATTATTAGGATGTCCTCTTTTGTCCGGACATGTCCTCCTTTTTAGACCTTTGTCCGGGGTCCGGACGGATTTTAAAAAAATCAAGAAATCTCCTCCTTTTTGTAACTTGTATGCCTGATATTTTGAAAGTATCTGATTTGACGACTTTCTCAATAATTTCCCTGTAGGTGGCAGCACCAACGACGAAATATACTCTTTGCCAACGATCATAACTCTCTGTGCTCTTATTTCTCATTGTCGTTGCTTCCATACCTGTAGCTATCTGTAAAATAATTTTATGTTATTAGGTTTTGTCATAAATAGACCTATGCTTTAATAAAATATATACTGAGATAATTTTAAGTATGATATAGGCCTAAGCCTAAATCTAAATAAATTTTATTTGTCCTCTTTAATAACTTAATCGGTTATTTCAAAAAAGTAACATGTACTGTTTTGTACAAACTACTTCATTAGCATTTACATTAACCAAACTAAGAAGTTCATTTCTTATCCATTTTTGTAGATGGAATATGTGACCTATTTTGTGATTTTTAATAACTGTATGTTGTAGGAAAGAGTAAAGAGCACTCTGGTTAAAAAAGTAACTTGCGCGAAAATATCGTATGTTAAGTTTTCGAAATAATCGATTCAATTATAGCTGCTGTTGTCACGCCAGGAGAAGGCGGCTGAAGTACTTAGACGGGGCGGAGGGGAAACAGTCGCGCATGCGCACCGCGCTGTTCACTGCAATATTCCAGTTTCACAAAATCTACTGCACGTGTCTATGAATCTTTGCGACTTTGTGAAAATAATAGTGGGGTTTTTACTGTAGTGTTTTATTAGTTTCAACAAGGCAATTGTTTTCAGTATACCACAAATCTTGTATTGCTTTAGTTATCCTTTTCTTTTCGTGTTAATAATAATATAGTTAATAGAATTTATGTTATTGTATACTGTTATTTAGGTTTATAGCACTTTTTTGTTTATTGTAAATATGTCGACAAAGAGGAAACAAGGATTGGCAATCTATAGCGAAGAAAGGAATATTATTAGAAGTGCAAAATAATTCTGTGATGAAGAAAAAGAAGAACAGTGCATTTGCATTCCTCTTACGAAACCTACAGCGAAGGTAGAAAAGTACTCTAATCTATCCAACAGAACAATACAGCGTATAAGGAATTAAATGAAAGACTGCACAGAAGAAAGTGCGTTGTCGACACCTGAGGGAGAAAAAAAATGTAAACGTCCAGACTACCGAAACGCAAATGTAGATGACTTCGACGGGAGATTGACAAAAAAAGATATAATTGAGAATTTTTATTTGAAAAAGAAAGAGGGCCACCGGCGTAGCTCAGGAGGTAGCGCGTTTACCTGCTGATCTGCAGTTGTGCTCGGGAGTGAGTTCGATTCCCGTTTGCGCTGACTACCTGGTTGGGTTTTTTTCCGAGGTTTTCCCAAGCGGAAGGCGAATGTCAGGTAATCTATGGCGAATCCTTGAATCATTTCGCCAAATTTCATCTCGCCATCATCAATTCAATCGACACTGAAAAAGCTAGTAGTTATTACAGTGTCGTTAAATAACAAGTAAAAAAATAGTACCAAGCTGCAACAAACTTCTACCCTTTTACAAGAGAAAATTGATTTGAAATGAAAGACAACATTAAGACGAATACTGAAGAAAAAGGATTTCAGGTGGAAGAAGTGTGCAGCAAAAAAAATTGAGGAAAACACTGTAAATTAGAATACGTGAAGATATCTACAGCAAATAAGAAAGCTTAGGAAAGTGAAATAACCAGATTTTGTATCTGGACGAAATGCGGATAGATAGGCCTACCAATTTAACGTTTCCCAAGTTCTGGCACGATAAAAATGTTACGGGAGTTTTGACTACCGTAAATGTGCCCAGAACACTCATTGTTGTCCATCAGAATGGGGGCGGTGGGGGCTAATGGCTCTGTTGAGAGATTCGAATTAATATACACGGCTGGATCATAAACAGACGATTATCATGGACAGATCATACTCCAGAAATTTTGAAAAAATGTGATAATGATAGTCATAGCGACAGCACCGAAGCTGCGGAATCTTTCATGTCTGTCTCCGTTCCCGTGTAGCCAAGTAAGTGGACGAAGTTTTCAGGTCAGAGCGTAGCGTAAAGTTCCCCCGTCCCGCCTATCTACTCCCCGCGCCAACTCGTAGCGCGAAGACAGTAGTTCCCTTGACTTTGATATGTAGCTAACTGTAAAATCATTATTATTAATATTAACTTGGAGTCAGGCCACAAAGAGAAACATTGAAGGAGGATGTTTCGGTCCGGTGCTGCTGATTGAATTCGGTGTAGCTGAGTGGTCAGAGCGCTTGGTACGTAGAATCAAGGACCCGGGTTCGATCCCCGGCGCCGAAGCGATTTTTTCTCCTAAAATATTATTTGTCATTATTATTAAGTTTTTCATAATTATTTTGTAATGAAATAGATATTAATATGCTTTTAAGTAGTATGATATTATAAGCCTAAATCTGAATTGTAAATATTTGTAATGAAATAGATATTGACGGTATTTAAACTACATATATAATAAACCTAAATGGAAAGACATATTTTCTGTCCTCATTTTTTCGAACAATGTCCTCCTTTTTGAAGCTTTGTGTCCTCTTTTTTTATCGATGTGAAACCGGTCACCCAAGCTATTATACAAAAGTTTATTTTTTCATGAAGTCTTCATATTAAGGAAAAAATCTTACTTAATCTCATTTGACGTATTTGAAGTCCTTTAAACTAATCTACTCCATTATCACGTACTCCTCCCCACATCCCGGGATGGCGACGGATGCCGTTCATAGCGTCTCTTTGCTGTAAGCTTCTTATTGTCTGCTCCATAGCTGTTATAAAGGCCTATCTATTTCTAAAGCGTACTCCTCTCGATAGCTCTTTGATCTTGGGGAAACGATCGTAGTCGCACGGTCTCATACATGGGGAATACGGAGGATGCTCTAGAATTTCCCATTTCCACTGTTAAGTAAATTAACTAGTTGGGCAACTAGTGACAACGAACACAGTCGTCAAGTACAATGTAATTGGCATTCAAGAGATTTCGGCGCAGATTTTTTTTCCTACAATTTGTTTTATGCGTAATCATCGAAATAGCCTCTAATCCAAATAATTCTTTATAAAAAATCAATTATTAAATTGCAATTTATTGACTAGTTCGCCAAGTGAGTTTCCGCCCAATCCTAGGCTATACCTCGCTGTGTACACTTAATAGTAGTTAAGACTTTGCTGTGCACATCATGGAACAACTCCTCCATATTAATCTCTTAAGTAGTTCCAAAATCAATACCAAGGAATTTTACACGAAAGGGTTTTTAAATCACAATAATATACTACAATTATTTTCAAACGGTATAAATGAAGCAATTGCATTACCAGCTACCGAGTTAATCGTCAGATAGAAGTTTTAACCATCAATGTGAAATACGTACACAACACATGTTCAGCGTAGTTATCAGTTTCATATGTTTTTTGTAAATCAAATATAAGGAAACTATTCACTATGAGCTTAATGACAACATTTAATTAACAAGTCTTGTAATTCACAAAATGTACATTTACAAATTCACAAAATTCAAACCAATAAGGTTCAATTGTCTGACTAATACTTAATAAGGTAATATATTTTAACTTTTAAATTTAATATTTTTGTGACATATATTTGAACTTCACTTGTTTATTAGTAAAGTGTTCAATCACAAAATATAATGTGGACCTGGTGGTGGTAATATAGCGAAAACGTTAGCCCAAAAAATTAAGTAGTATATTAATGTGCAATAAAAAGCACTCTCCTACTCATAAGATTGACATATTCAATGAGAAATATTGTAAATGGAGCTATTACAGCTTCTTTCGATAACAGTTGTACAAGCGTCCAGCCAGACGTGGCTTTAAAGCGATCACGTCATGTAAATTCAGTATAGAGTTTGGTTTAACAGTCCCACATGTTTCTTTTACTCTCTCTTATGTTACTTGACGCGACTTTAAAATTTTGTTTTAAAAAAATTATATTTTCACATTGTAGTAAATTCGTAATCCTAGATAGAACACGTGCTGAAAAAAATATATTTAAGGAAGAAGTTAATTCAACTTAAAATTATTGTGTGAAAAAGTATAGAGGTATAGCGCCTTACTACAGCGGCAACCAGGGGAACAATACTGTCAGTGAAGTTGCTCTCTTTGTGAGGCGCATTACGAATTTACAACAGAGAGCTGCAAAATAGCGCTTAAAATCTGTTTAGATTCGACCGGTAGCAGCTACAATCGACTAGGTTGAACATCAACCGAATATTCGATTGTAATACGATTACGCCTGGTATATTGCAGACTAGACAGAGTACCAGGCGCACTTAATCTTACATGAAACTGACATTTTTCGACTAGACAACCGGAGTAACAATATTGAAGGAAAATTACGTTGTCTTATTTTTTTTAAATCTTTGCAAGTAGGCTTACTCCTACAGTTGATTCGACACTATAACACATCATATATTTTTTTATTATTTTGAACTTGAAGTAACTTCATAAGTATTGGCCGAAATAAAAGAACTAGTCTCATTCTTGACCCAACAGTAAGGTTTGAAATTAACGAATATCAACAAAAGCAAGTACATGAAGAGAAGCGCCCTATTTACCTTCCATGCTGTGATGATCTCACTCATAAATATAATATTCAAGATTGGAATGTCATTGGACTTATGTTTGGTGCGCGAAGAACAATTCCCAAATTTACATTGGAGATCTCAAAAAATTAAAGGTTCCTGAAAAGACTCTTCAGACATTTGCATCAACCACTTTAAAATCTCCATTGAACATCATCAATCACCGTCTCTATTCATCTTTCTAATATTCAATGCATATTATTTATTTTCAATTAATTTTTATTGTTTTGATAGCTACCGCATATTGTCGCATAATATTATTATGTTTTAAATTTCATTATGTATTTTTCTAACATTAATATACATTTTCTTTTTTATTCATTTGAATTGATTAGGATACCGATATTTTAAATCCAATATTTGGATGGCTATCATTTCGATATACTACTTATAGTTTAAGCTTTTATTGTTTTACTAATAATAGTTGCTTATAGATAAGTTAAACAATGTCATAGTTTTACACAGAACCAAACGTGCATAGCCATGTATATTTTTCTTACCAATAAATGCTAAATAGCTGGTGTTTTACTATAGCAGTGTTAAACAGTATACGTCATAACTACATCACTTTATTGCGTCGTAGCTCTTTCTAGTCACATGTCGACTGAATCTCATTCGTGTTGTATAACCCTATAATCGATATTACATAAGTGTTTACTGTTTATATAAGATCGCGGATGGTTTAGAGTATAAATCTCACACATAAAGAAGTGGGAAGGCGGAAGAAAATACGATCTCCAAATTGGGACAATACTGAAAAATTAAGTACTATATGCTGTACTTTAATACGTCATTGTGTATATTAATAAACGTCTTTCATTGTAGGTGGGCATTATATAAATAAGCCAAGAGAATGCTCAGCTAGCCTGAATATTTTGCAATACCATAAACGTATGTTTTGATCATACGTAGGACGAGATAAATGCGATACTTACTATGGCTATAAAGATAAAAGGAGATATTGTAGATATAACTTAGTCAAATGTCCGGAGACAGGTCTGAATGTCACAAGTGATACCAACAAAACACCACTTATGAGGCAACAAGGTCAGGAGATAATGGTGTAGGGTAGCCAGTTCCTTTCCCCGCCCCCCCATTACATACATCGCCGACTAGCTACATATTACACTAGTCAAACTTCAGATATAAATGTCTAAATAATGGTTACTGAAAGGGACAAGTTTTCTCTCACTAATTTATTGCAAATAGAAAGTTTGTTTCCTTTATGCTGAAGAATATAACATTTAGCCACTTGCAATATTCAACTCATTAATTCATAGTTATAAGCACTTAGATTTGCATTCGCTTCAGAGCCCTGCTTTCTTATGTTAATGAAAACTTGACACCAATTTGTGACTTCTTTGGTGTAGCTTTTGCAGAGAATTATAAAAAACTGCTGATTCAAATTATCTGTGATCATTCTTTTTAATTATTCAATTTAGAGGCAAGTGCATTTAGTAACGAAAGTCAAGCGTGCTATAAACCAATCTCTACCGCAACAGGACAGGGAAGGATATATATAAAAAAAAAGGCATGGCCAATTCATTTTCCAGAATTCGGACACAGAATATAAGCCTATAACATAGGAGCTGTATTCATAGATCTAGGCCTACATAAAATTAAGTCAATACTTCATTTCTTCCCCATGTGCGAAGACTTCGACGTGATATTAAAATTTTCTGTTCAAAACTTAGAGATCCATTTGCTTCAAATTATCTTCGATATCTCATCGTTAAATTCAAATGAATAAAAACTAGTTTTGTACTGCTTTATTTTTCAGTTTCACCTCAAATTCCTGAATCTGTGTCCATACTTAGTGCGGGAAAAAGATTTTTTTATGTCAAAGTCATGAGATTCTGTTACGCCTTTTCGTCATGAAATTGTGGATGAGAAAAATACTTGTAATTATGTTTGATAGAATCTGCCTCGGCTTCACCAACTTTCTCAACAAACTCGATGAACCTCATCGGTCACTGACTGAGTTTCACTGTTGGTAACATTGGAGGGAGGTACAATGACTAAAGTTATAATCTGCCCCTGAGGACAAACTTTCCCCCACCATTGTATTGTATGTAAAAGTGACGTAAGCTCTAAAGCGGATTCAGATCCTTATACATGTCGACAATGCTCTCGTTACTATCTGTGAACGGTATTATAGAACGCTTATTTAACAATATATTGAGCATTAATTCACGTGTGTGCAGTATTATGACTAAATATGTATTTTTGGACAACAGAGAATAGATCCTTAGAATTTATTATTTTTGGGAAATTTGGTATGAAGTTTGATTAGTTGTAAAAGTGATAATTTAATGATAACGGTAATAATAATAATAATAATAATAATAATAATAATAATAATAATAATAATAATAATAATAATAATAACAATAACTATTGTTTTACTATTTTAGTATTAGTAGCGTTATTTTTGTTTTTCTTTGAAGTTTCAAAGTGTGCATAGCTATAGCACAAATGGCCGTACGGGCTCGTACGAAGGATCTTGTGTACATGAGTTTGTATAATTTATTGTGTATCAATAAATGCACTTCATTCATTCATTCATTCATTCATTCATTCATTCACTTCTTAGTTTATACTTGCAGTAAATATAAACTAAAAATAGTTTATATTACAAAAATAGACATAACACTTTCGAAAATAAAGTTTCGAAGTCCTGTAACAGTTTTTACTTTTACGCACCGTTACTCTATCAACATAAGAGCGAAGCCAAAGAATAAACACCAGAATAACCTTGAAACCATCACTTGCTCATGAATTTTATTACGAAGAGACATTCCAAAATAATTTATTAATTACTTACTTACTTACTTACTGGCTTTAAGGAACCCGGAAGTTCATTACCGCCCTCACATAAGCCCGCCATTGGTCCCTATCGTAAGTAAGATTAATCTAGTCTCTACCATCATATCCCACCTCCCTCAAATCCATTTTAATATTATCTTCCCATCTACGTCTCGGCCTCCCCAAAGGTCTTTTTCCCTCCGGTCTCCCAACTAACACTCTATATGCATTTATGGATTCGCCCATACGTGCTACATGTCCTGCCCATCTCAAACGTCTGGATTTTATGTTCCTCATTATGTCAGGTGAAGTGTACAATGCGTGCAGCTCTGCGTTGTGTAACTTTCTCCATTCTCCTGTAAGTTCATCCCTCTTAACTCCAAATATTTTTCTATGAACCTTATTCTCAAACATCCTTAATCTCTGTTCCTCTCTCAAAGTGAGAGTCCAAGTTTCACAACCATACAGAACAACCGGTAATGTAACTGTTTTATAAATTCTAACTTTCAGATTTTTTGACAGAAGACTAGATGACAAAAGCTTCTCAACCGAATAATAACAGGCATACAGCATACGTCCAGAAAAATCGGAAGTTGTCCCGATTTTGTGTGCCGAAAAATGTGCCCCGCCAGAAATTTAAAAAACAAAAGGAAAAAAAAGTTATAACAATTCCGATTTTCGAGTTCACTGTGAATAATGAAGGCAAGCATGATACCAAGTTGAAAATTGTTTTAAATAAATTGTGAGGCTGCCAAGTAAATTGTTTCCAGAAAGTTGTTCTTTGTTAGGTGTATATTTTACGACGATTTATCAACTGTTGTGGTTATCTAGTGTCTAATTGTTATAAGATGATTATTCCTCGAAATGAAACCAGGATCCAGCGCCGAAAGTTACCCCTAATTTGTTCTTAATGAGTTCAGAGGAAATCCTGGAAAATCTTCAAGCAGATAACTTGTCTCAACCGGGATTTGAACTCGCTTGTTTCACGATCAAGCATGGTAACAGTTACTTCATTTTTAAGAAAGGAACCACAGAGCTTTATAATGTATGTTGTTTTATATTTAAAAATGGATGGCATGTTTTTAAGATTTAAATTTTTCTAACTGGATGAGTTTTTGTCGAGATCGCTTTGAGAAAAATTTAAAAAATCTCTCAAATTGATATGTAATACAACACATTTTACTATTGATTCTTTACGATTAGATCAGTCTGTGTTGTAACAGTATGTGTAGAAATAATTAGATGGGGAATAAGTTGAGTTAAAATAATAAGCAAGTAGATTGAATGTGGGTATTGTTTTTTCAATCGGGAAATATTGCGTTCACTTTTCAGAACTAATTTAATGTTAAGTTGTATTTAACAGCAAAGGTATATGTTTTCCATTAAAATACAGAAAAAATTACTGAAATTAGCTGAGTTTTGCTTTAGAATTCCTAGCCATAATGCTAAAGTAGAGAGGATATTTTCTCTCACCAGTACTCAAAATCTTAGTGAGCGTAACAAATTAAATGTATTATCGTGTTGTTATTACAGTATAACATGAAGAAATTCAGTCGTAGTGACTTTTATCCATTTTATGTTGTAATGCGGACTTTACATAATAAATATATTGTAAGCACATTCATTACGCAACTATGTAGGTATTGATACTGCTATTACCTAACAAGTTACGTAATGCGAATCACATAATAAATTAAATAAATTTCATTTGATTTTATTTATTATAAACATTAACAACAATATCTTCACAATTTCTTATATGAATTGCTGCAGTTGACGATGCTACAGAAAACTGAATAGTTCAAATTTTGGTAGTTTTCACCCTTACGTTTAGTAACTATTTTACAACTAAACTAAACTAATAAAACAAAAATGAACAAATAGCCTCTTCGCAAAAATAAAGTTCAAAACTAATAAAATTAATGTAATAACTAGTCTTCGTGGAATTTCCACGAGAATCGTAAGGTTTACTACGTACGCAGTATAGATTATATGAGCAGGAGACGTGCAACGGATGGAATATGCCTCTGATGTAAACACTGAGCAGTATACTGCGGTTACAATAAAACCTGTATTCTGCATTCAGGAAATATAATGAATGATCATTGAAGTGGGAAATGTCTAAACATGTAAATACACAAGTATTTTCTAGTGAGGTATATTAACTCTTAAAATTTAATGTAATATACTCACATCATCCTTGAATATGTATGTGCATTGCAGTGAAGAGTTAGTACATTTTGAGCGAGTGCAAAGTGAACTTCCTTCGATGGTCACTCAAACAGTTTTATATTGGGAAAATGTACGTTCAACATCACACGATGTAATACGTACATATTTGAAGAACGGAAAGTCACTACTGTTTAGTACACCAACTTCAGACGTCTTGTCGTGACCTGATAGTACATTATTTATAATACGAAGTTGTGAATAGGCAGAATTTTTAGCAATAACATTTCTCAACTTACATTTCACTTTTTCTGAAATTAGTGAATTGTTATTTTGGATAACGGTTTGTGATACTTTATCAACTATATTAAGGGCTTCTGAGAGTTGTAGTTTAGACGATTCTAACAGGGTGATGCTTTTGGGTACGATTTTAAAATTAGAATCAATGAACAGAATATCTTCCAATAGTTGTTCAGAACGCAATGATTTTACTGCTGCAACAGCGAAACTGTTTGTGCTATCAAATGCATCAATTACCTCCATTATTTTGCCGTAATATTCTGCATAATAATTAACAGTATCCAACCTCGTTTTCCAACGGGTCAAGACTGGCTCCGGGGGTAAGGGTATTCCAGGGGCAATTGTTTGGAACAGCAACACTCTCACTGTAGTATGTTTGATTGAATTCTTGTCTGCACTGAACAACCACAGTAATGCAAAAACAAGTGCTTACATAGGTATGCATTAGCTGTAGCTGCTCTATCTATTTGGACTTGTCACATCTCTTAACATGAACTGTTTATACTACGAGACCGGGCGGTTGCTCACCACTTCTATACTACCTTACATCGGCAACCTGATTGCATGCTGCGTGTGGCAATTCAACGAAGTCTAGTAATTACTTTAATTAAAAATTAATCTTTTAACAAAGTATATAAAACATTGTACCATATCAGTGGCGGTTCCCCGGGGGAGGGAAGGGAGGAACGTCCTCCTCACATTTTTCTTCTTTGGAAAGTAAATACCAAATAAAAATATGTGCCTCGAAATTCAAGAAGATTCGATAATTTTTAAGTTCACAGCTATAAGAAAACCTCGGTTGATAGAGTTTTAAACGATGCGCGCTCATGTGCTGCTAGAAAACTGTGAGAAAGATGCGAGATTGTTTGTATGGAGGAAAGTCAATCCATTCCTCCTTTACTGCAGTTAGCACACATAGACAACAGCGCACTAGCGGCCAGAGAAAGAAGCAGAGTTTTAAAGCGAGTAAATGAATGGAGAGGGAGGAGATCCTCCTCTGAATCAGCGCATGGGCGGGAAATAGAAACAGACTGGTCGTGCAGCAAGCTCGCTACTGTTGCCATCCAACGATCTTGCATTCAAGCAGACTATAACACACATAGGAGGAGGCACAATAAAAACAGTTTTAACGCAACGCTATGAAAGACACCATATAAACTTTTGTTTAAATTATAAATAAAAAAAATATTATTCATTGCACTTTATATAGGCTACTATTCACGGTTTGAAACTTTCAAGCATATTTGAAAGTTAAAGTCGGGTTTATATAAAACAAAGAGGAAGTAGTTCTACGTTAGTATCGCAGATCTTTTTGGCTCCTGAAATTCACTTCCATTCATTATCTACTAGACAGGGCAACAGCCAAGTTGTCAGTTTTGTACAAATATATTTGAAATTGAAAGTAGGTACCCCAAACTACATTATTTTTAACATAAAAAATTAATTGGCCACCGGCAACTTTGAACAATAATGGTAGTATGAATTTACAAGAACTGATATTCTTCAAAAGCATGTGATACTGAACTTGTAAAATGTACATGTGGCAACACAGACCACGTGGGTGGGTGCAGTGTTCTCGCTTTCCTCAGATTATTTCCCATTCCCATTTCCGCAGTTCCGATTACGTGTTAGTAGCTATAGTCTCTTCCAACTCGCGTGATGCTGTAGTGTGCTCGAAAAATGCTGCGAGGTGAATTTCCTTGTAATTGTTAATTTGTGCAATTATTCAACAATGAATGGAAGTAAAAACATTATACATTATGGAAAATTTAGGAAACTCAGTTTACAAGAACAGATTATTTCTATACAGAAGGGAAGGCCAACCCCCAACACTACCTGGTCTTACATGTATGCATGTTGGCAGCTTTGTAGCATGTTTCATTCAAGAAGGTGTCATTTCGTCCTGTTACCTTCTTTCCTCCTCTTAAGAAATACGCAGGAGCCGCCACTGTACCATATACTTATCGTAACTTCATATTACAATATTCGACAGGTTATCGAACTCGGCCTGCGGCCTCGTTTGCCAACTTTCTAATCTCTTGTCATAAATAATTATTCTGATTCTATTAGAAAAAATAAAAGTCTGCTGAGATGCATCCTATAACAAAGACAGGAAAATATGAGTAGGCCTAGTGTGCTTTTGTTTGGTTAGTCAGCTGTCCGAAGACAGGTTTGAACCTTATACAGTAAGCGACATTAATGAGGCATCACTGATGAGGAAATTAAACTAGGAAGTAATGGGGTAATGTGACCAGTTCCATTCTACCGTCATCCTGGTTGGCAAGTTGGTATAGCGCTGGAATTCTATTCCCGAGGTTGCGGGATCGATTCCGGTCCAGGTAGATGGCATTTAAGTGTGCTTAAATGCGATAGGCTCATGTAAGTAGATTTACTGGAATGCGAAAGAACTTCTGCGGGACAAAATTCCGGCACACCTGCGACGCTGATATAACCTCGGCAGTTTCGAGCGTCGTTAAATAAAACATAACATTTTCCTTTTTCCCTCCATTGCATTTATCGCTAACTATAGCCTGACCACTGACATTAAAACAAACCAGTGTTCGTTCGTGCGCAGGTCGTTATAGTGGGGATCTGTTTTGTTGTAGATGCGCTCCCTGATCGACGTCTCTCAGCGAGTACGTTCTAAACTATTCCAAACAGCACTCGTGTCCGCGTCCAATCTTTCAGTTTTCAATCAATTATTAATATTCTATTTCGACGTATTGAGTATAGTTAAAACAGATTGTAATTTATAACAATGGAAGGGAAACCAAATGTGCGCGGCTGGCTTTTGAAAAGTGACGCGCGTAAAATTATTTATAACGTTGCGAAGTATTTAAGGGATTAGGTACAGCTTACAGCAGTTTGGAAATATTCAACTTTTTTTCCTCCATTACTGTATTTTGTATAATAATGAAAATTGGTATGTATAAAACACTGTCCTCTTGCTATATTAAAAAAATATTTTTACGATTTAAAGGATTATTTATATGTTTTTACAAATTCAAAATGGTGGCAGTTCACTGTGCAGTGACGAAGCGTTTCCCTCATAATTCATACACTTGTTAACTTTTTCATGTTCTCTCTCGTTTATTTTATTATTGAAACTCATGTTTACAATATCATGCTCTTTCAACTACATTCCTTAACAAATAATATTTTTCTTTATTTTGTTTTAGAAGAAAGTGCTCATACTTGACAATTTTTTTAATGAATTTATTTTTTATCAGACAATCTATCAAAGGTAGAGAAATGATCTTGCATCATATTGTAGGTATAATATACATAAATACACACATAATTTAATCAGAGAATGTTTGATAGTTTTTGAGTTATGTGGGAAATGCTTCATCACTGCACAGTGAAATGAATTAAAAAAAATAGCTTAAGTAATTTTTTTTTATCGTAAAAATATGTTGAATATTTCCAGCATTTTACTGCTGTAAGATGTACCTAACCCCTTAAAAGAGAAAAAAAATGAATTTAAGTTGAAATATAATGTTGTTACATCAACAAGGAAGCTATGGGAGTTTCGATCAGCTTGATAAAAAACGTTTTGAAGAAAGAGGCAGTGTCATTGTCTACCACAGTTGGAGTCCGACTAGTGTAACCCGGCCTAGCGAGCTGCTCATATAGTGATGACGTCTCCCCCTCCATGGCCACGTGAGTTTTGGAAAAGTCGAAGGTCTTTTTGTAGTTGGTCGAGCTATAGTAACGTATTACACTAATCAGACTTCAGATGTATACAAACAGTGTTGTTCTTCCTGTGACGCATAACGTCAAGTGAAATGTAGGCTACTGCATGATAATAGATGTACAGCTGTCAAAAGAAAAAGTGGCCGCTCTCCTGGAACAAAGTTCCCTTCGGGTATCTTCGCTACAATTCGGAGACAGGCGATGTTACATGTTGTTGGACCACGTTGCCTGATATCTACAGTTATAATTGAAGTATTCTGTGTGTTATCGATAGCATAATGGTAGCGTTCAGGCCTGATATTCATGAGGTCCTGCGTTCGACTACAACCTCGTGCTTTTTATGTTCTTTTTTGTTCCGTTTTTGAGAGAGACAAACTATACATAATGGCTCTTTTCTCTTTTATGATTATTTTAGTAATTAACATCAGGTTCATTAATATATTATGCCATGACTTTATCATTATGATATTGTGGCTGCAAATGGAAAGAAAAAAGATTTTATTCTCAATAAAATAGCGACTGTTTTTAGACACGATATTCCAGGCATTCTGAACATACATACATAAGTGTTCTGTCCATGGGCAGGTCTTTCATTGCAAACCCAGCAATCTCCAATCTTTCCTGTTCTCTGCCTTCCTCTTAGTCTCTGCATATGATCCACATATCCTAATGTCGTCTATTATTCTTTTCAACCAGAGACCCAACCAGTTACTTTTTATCTTTCTAATCAGTTTCAGCATCATTCTTTCTTCACTCACTTTTTCAAACACAATTTTATTTCTTATTCTATCTGTCCACTTCACACGCACCGTTCTTCTCCACATCCACATTTCAAATGCTTCAATTCGGTTCTCTTCATTTCGTCGTAATGTCCATGTTCCTTCCCCATACAATGCCACACTCCACACAAAGCACTTCACTAGTCTCTTCCTTAGTTCTTTTTCCAGAGGTCCGCAGAAGATCCTTCTTCTTCTATTTAAAGCTTCCTTTGTTCATGTTTGCAGTTTTTCTTGGGAAGGATAGGCCTAAATGCGGTAACATCCCGTTGCTTTCCGCACACCACTATCTCTTTCGCATCTTATTAAATTCCAGGGGGCCCAAGCGTGGAGATGAGGAGAGTGGATTTGACTAATTGGGCCCTCCGGACTTCACCGAAAGTCACGGCAAGGGTTAAATATTAATTCTATCAGGATGTTTGACCCTATCAGAGATCGGAAAATCTCAATTAGCCTTTCCCCCCCGCATCCTGGACTAGCTTCTACGAATCATCAGAAAATCTTAGAGTGTGATTGGGCCAATTTTTCCGAAAATGTTTCCACACTTTTGCCCTCGTAGCTCAGCGGACGAACGTCGGAATTTAGATGTAAACGTCTCAGGTTCAATTCCTCGTTACTCCTTTTCATTTTATTGTGGTTCAAGATAGTATAATGTAATAATACAAAAAGAAAAACTAATAGCAGTATTATGCAACTGGATTTTTCCAAACCTAATATTAAATTTATGTTATTTATATCGCTAAAGAACGATTACAATATAAATAACTTTAATATTATTTATACAGTATCACTAAAGAACGATAACACAATATAAATGATAAATATCGGTTTGTTGAATTAATATAAGATATTATATAATACATATTTAATTATCTAAATAAAATAACCTATTTTACAAAGAAAGATGTTTATTTGTGTTATAATAATTACCTACATAAAATACAGATTATTTATATTGCGAAAGAACAGTAACAATATAAATAACTTGAATATTATTTTATAATGCTAATGAAGGAAAACAGAATATAGGGTAAATGATAACTTGAATATTATTTATATCGCTAAAGAACGATAACAATATAAAAAACGTGAATATTATTCATATCGGAATTTCACAGATTTATTACTGATGTATTTAAGAAATTGTAGAAGAATAGTAATTAGTAACAGTGTCCTATTTATTTTTCTTGGAGTCAAATTTGTAACTTTTAAAAGTGTGGTTACTTTGTTGAAGTGTGTGTTTTGCAACGAATGCTTGATTTGTTATGTATGTGAGTCAGTTATGGGATGCTTGATGTCGTCTCGCAATGTCGTAATTATAGTTTGATTTATGATGTATGGTACGGAAAGCTGCATATTTGTGTTATAGAAGTGTTACGTATGTGTGTTGTTAATGTTTTTGTATGTTTGAAATTGGTAACTGATATTTGTTTTGCAATCGCAATGCCTAATTTACGGATTGTTTATGTTTTGTTTACATCGCGTAAGCTAATTTAATTTTCTTTTTCCATTTCTCTTTATGCTTATCTTTTTTGTGTATAAAACTATAGCCCTAACATACATATGTAAAATAGGGCTAACCCCCATTGGAGATACTGTAGCTACAATAGTAATAATTATTATTCATATCCTTATAAAACGATAACAGAATACAAATGATGACTTGAATTTTATTCATATCTCTAAAGAACGATAACAAAATATAAATAACGTGATATCCATCAAGAACGATAACTGGATATAAATGATAATTTGAATATAATTTACATCGCTAAAGAACGATTAAAAAATAAAATGAAAACTTGAAGAAAGGCGCGAACCCACAACCTTTGAATCATTAAACAAGCACTCTACCGCTGGTCTGCGAGGAGCAGATATGGAACACTTCCATAGTTCCGGAACTGCTTGTACAAGCACATGCATCGTGTAACATCGCCGCGACCCGAAGTGGACTTTGAAAATATTCGCTGTTCACGAGTGCGGCCACTTTTTTTTTTTGACAGCTGTACATATCAGCCAGAACCTCAGTCGGCATTTTCTGGAGTTCTTTAATGTCTATTATTATGAACAGTACTGTATTCCTATTGCTTCAGATAACACTTCTTCAATACATCATGCTTTCTATCCTTACGTCGTTCATTCTGTGCCTCTTATCTTGATGGATTGCAATAAACAATAGTTGAGATTGTCCGGTCCTTGTTTTTCTGTCCCTGTGTGCAACCATTTATTATTATTATTATTATTATTATTATTATTATTATTATTATTATTATTATTATTATTATTATTATTATCATTTATCAGTGTATTCTGTAAAGTAAGCTGATAGCCCTGGTCACATATCAGGGTTGATAGCCACCGGCGTAGCTCAGTCAGTAGAGGCTTCTTGCCTGCCGATATGGAGTGGTTTCGATTCCCGCTTAGGCTGATTACCTGGTTACGTTTTTTCCGAGATTTTCCCCAACCGTAAGCGAATGTCAGGTAATGTATGGCGAATGCTCAGCTTCATCTCGCCACATACCATCTTGCTATCACCAATCTCATCGATGCTAAATAACCATATAATTTATACGTGTCATTAAATAACCAACTAAAGAATTAAGCTTATGATTTTTAAGTTTCTGTATAATTATATCAATTAACATCTTCATTTTTAATGTTTAATAACGACTTTACTGACCTGGATCCTGTGAGTGTACTAGCAGAAATTTTATTTACTGGCATGTAAAAATGTAAATATAGGTTAAATCTATTATGTCATGAATTAAAATGTTTTTATGTAAATTATTTAATATTTTAAGCTTTTATGATGCTCCAGTGAATATATGCAGTTGAATTATTTTATTTTACCGCCATCTATTTATTTTATAAGGCAGTGAGTCCGTACATGCAACAAAATTCAAAACTGATTATTTCTACCGCTGTGATTAACAGTGCACATTTCATTACACAGACTGTTTTCCGCTGGCCGCCATTAATATTATTTTATTTAATATTTCCAAAGCAGCAGTTTCTAGACATATTTGTTCTGTTAAAATTATTTTATTAATAATTGCATAATAAACAATTTTATTTCAATTCATGTCTATATGAAGCATAATTAATTAATAATTGTGTTCTCCACCTGAAGATGACTTTTTAAATAAGTCGAAAATATTTGTCGAATTATAACTTCGCAATGTAATAAAACAGAAAATTAATTCTTTATTAATATAGATCGATAAATTGTAGACTAAAAATTACACAACTATAATTTAATATGAAATTAATTTCTGCTGCTACATCTTTCATCCAATCTGTATGAAACTTTGACTGTATACTTATTTACATAGTCGTAGTTGGTGATTAAAAAATTGAAAATATCCACCAGTAGTTTAAACAATATCAATTTCAGTTGTCCATTGTCTTAGAGTGAGGAAAAGTGAAAGAAAATAAAGTGTCTAAGTAGCAGGTCCTTATGTAGTAATAAATACAGAGTGTTTTCGAGGTGGTGTTACAATCTTTCAGGGATGATGGCGAAGGACACGTGTATCAATTTAAGATAAGGAACCATGGTCCGGAAATGACTGAGTCGAAACTTATAAGAAAAAATAGTTGTGTTAGAAATGGAATTGTAATTTGGTACCACGTGCCCTCCTTCCCTTAACCTTTGGAACAGTCGTGGAAAAATGGTATGGGCCGGATTTCTCCTACGTGGGTACTTATCTGCTGTTCCCATTGGCTCATCCGTATTCGAAAATCAGGTCTGCTTATTCCGCTCTCGTGTTCCTCTATTTCACTAGGACTGTCGACTGGACACTGCAACTTGCACACATACAGTGCTGTGTACAGATGTCCAAATCAGAACCGACCATGTCCGTTACACATTACGCTATCTGCATTGCTTTAGAGTAGTTTCCTGTCCCCACCTCTCAGACAGCGCACTGAATGGAATACTGTAAGTAGACAACGTAAACAACGTCAGATGAATACAGTATGTGTGAGATGTACAGATAAATACACATAAATAAGGTGTACAGAGGAATAAAATTATTTCATTTCCACACAATTATTTTTGCTTGTAACTTTCGACTCAGTCATTTCCGGACCAGGGTTCCTTATCCCAAATTGATACATGTGCCCTTCGCCATCATCCCTGAAAGTTTGTAACACCATCTCGGAAACACTCTGTATATAGCCTACTCAATTATTGTATGCCCTTCGTAATCATCCCTGAAAGTTTGTAACAACATCTCGGAAACACCCTATATATACTCAATTACTGTATGTCTAAGACAGCGAAAGGCTTTGATTACGTGGGAGGAGAGATAGTGAAGTAGAAACACAATTCGATAAAAAAAAAACAGGTGAAAGCCTAACATTCGAAAAAAAAAAAAAAAAGAGAAATCATATACGAAAGATGATCAATAAAGATTGAGACTGATTTTCTCACAGATATTTATTATCCTACTCCAACGTTTACGTGATCTTTTTCAAAGTATTCTGTTGTAATTTAATGCATTTTTTTTTTTCAAAAAATTTTCCATTCCTCGAACACATGATGCAGGCCATTCTTCGTCCGGTTTTTGAGCATCACCTCACATTTCTAGAATCAGTTATCACTGCCTATGAGTCATGACTGCATCATTACGGTCCTGAAGGGAAACAAACCAGCACAATGTGGAAATCGCCAGTTCCGTCAACACCAGCATGCAGTTCCTCCTCATACCACTGTTACAGGAGCATACTGCATGTCAGTATTGGCGAAAATGAGGAAAAATATTGCAAAGAAACGACCACAACTTCTTCAGGATGGGTGGAGACTGCATCGTGACAACGCACGATCTCACATCGCGAATCAAGCCATGCAATTTCTTGCTAAATTCAACATAACCTGTGTACCACGTCCGACTTATAGCCCCTATCTCGCTCCGTGTGACTTTTTTATTCCCGTCACGAAAGGCAAAGTTCTGGGACATTCGAATCAAGAACTCTGAAACAGTGCTGAAGAAATGTGAGGCGATTCTCAAGGACCTGATGAAGAATGACCTGCATTATGTCTTCGAGGTTGGGAAAGTCGAAAATATCATGTAAACATTGAAGTAGAGTAAGGAATATCTTTAAAAAAAGTCAGTCCCAGTCTTTATTCATCAGCTCTCGTATATAAAATGAATACTTATTTAACTTTCTAAAGGACTTCAACAATCTGCGGCTTTCCTTTTTCCTGCTGTTACGTATATTTCAATGGTATATGTGTGACGTACTGTACGTATACTTTCAATTTATTATTAAGAGCATTGGTATAATAAGTCATTAAATTTCTATAGTGTTTGTTAACTCACTTCGCCAAAAGTTTTCCTGTCATCGAGAAATGAGATGCATACAGGGTATAAGGGCTATAAGTGCCATTATTTTAACTGAAAATTGTTCATGTCATAAGGAAGAAAATATGTCCTCACATTTTTTTCTAATTGCAATATTTAACTAATTATTAACTTTTACAATATTAGGCGTTTGGCAACGTTGCTGGACGGGGGGAGGGGGTTTACAAGTACACAGTACAGCTCAAGCTCAGTACAAAACAGATGCTCTGTTCTAATGCAGGGGCGGTCCGTTATTTACGTAAAACGAATAGTAAATACATTACGAACGTTCAATCTCATTAACAGAACTTTATTGTAAATTTCAATTTTATTTTAAAATATTGGCAACATTGGTCCATTTTTATTGTACGTGTAAAAATAAACAATAATAGTTTACTGTACAAAATCACACGAACTTTTTTTTAAATGTAACATTTTAATCTCTCCCGCTTCCATATAGCAGTACCATTTTTAAAGACATTTCTGTTTGTGTGATTTTCGAAACGGGGTAGGAGACTCCTAGTTTCTAATAATAGTTGAGAAACCGCTACAAACGTTCGCCGATTAGGTAACCTTTATTGCGGAAAACATTGTTGGTACATCTTTTTGCCTCACTTGAATTACGACGACTTTCTCCATAAATTAATAACATATGATATTCCTAGACTGTAAATGGCATTGTAAGTTGTTTATCGAATACCTGGAACCGAACTGTGATCCGCTCGACAGTAGATCTATGGACAGGGAGCTTGAACCCGGCTGACATGTACGTACGTCTGTGCAGAGTACTGCCTGCTGAACACGTTGCCACGCTTCTCACGCCAGAATATTAACAAATGTAAGCATGCAATTTTATTTAATTTCACGGAAGCGTAATAGAACACACAAATATTTATTTAAACTAATATTAACACTTTGTTAGAGGTACCTACTGATGTAATTCTTTTCGTAATTTTACTAACGATATAAGCAGTATAATGCGAATAAAATAAGAGAAGAAATATTTTTTCTGGGAAAACTATCTAGTTTTGACCCTGTGTTGTATGGCCATTTTTGATCCTGTTGATCGTCCCCGACGACTGTGAAAAGGACGGCACTTATACCCCTTTGCACCCTGTATGTACTATACTCTCGTTTCCCTAAATTACCTGTTTCAATATAAATATATTACGGGCTCCTCATCTTGGAGTACAATACCTCTCTTCCTTCCAAATAAATATATTCATAAGTTTGAAGGGTTGTGCCTAGTCACGCCCATGCATATGACAATTGTATTCTAATATGGAATATGGAGTCTCGAGTTTGTATTTCTCTAAAATATCTAATGTTAAACACACGCATACACATAAAATTCTGCCCTTAAAACGGCCGTTTTATTTGGTAACGTAAGAAGGGAAAATTGCTACACATTGTTGATAGGCATAGAAGGAAATTGAATATTCAAAAGGGAAGGAAAAGTAGGTCACGTCTCTGTACTATAACATGCCAAGGCACAAACTTGACTTGTGCATACAGTATACGAGAATGTTATACCACTGTTGCATTGATATACAACATATACGTAAAATTCGATAGACCACGAGAGGCGGAGTAAATGTTAAGGTGAAGGAAGATGATGGTGGAAGAAGGGGGAGGAAATAAAAGAAGAAAATAAACGATATTGTGAGAGAGGCATAGAAATGTATGTGATGGCGGAGAGGACAAAGAATGGAAGTAGATAAAAAAGAAAGTCTTAGGTTAGGAGCTTATAAAAAGAGACATGTTTGAATACTTTTTGCAGGGGGAACAGGAAAGATTGAGCTACTGTGCCATGCTCTTCCAATGTCGTCTTGCTGGAATAATACATGTCAAATGTACAAGATGGTAGCTGGGCTCAATTCTGTTTGAAAGTAGATGTATGTAATGGTACAGTCAGCAAAAGTAATGTAAGAAGGATGTGATTCAGATTGTGGAAGAGCTCACTCCACAACGCAGAATGTGTGCTGCACTCCCCTGTGTCAGCGTTATAACAACCTAGTCTACAAGAACGTACTGTGTATTCCAGTTGGTTTCGCTGCTCTTTCTTTTACCCGTTTCATATGTGTTGTACGTGGTTCGATCACAGTCCAGTATATACAGTCACGAAGCTAAATACTTAATAAATATGCTTCCATAGATATTTGCTAACCACCAAAATCGCTACTATCACATCATCACAGACCCTTTCCTCAGTAGACGATAAAATGTATTGTACTTTCAATGTCGTGTCCTTTTGAAAAAATTAGCACCTTCCTTTCACTATTGAAATATGAAATACATAAGGTTTATATATTATTTTCATAAAGTATATATGTATTTTATAAAATCACCTTCCTGGATCTTTCGGAAGAAGGATAACTTTAACCTCTTTTTCTTACAATTTATAGTACTACAAACGTCTCATTGTCCCATATTATTATTCAAATTATTGTATTTTAGCCATTTACAGTTATTACAAGCGATAACGAACATTTCACAGTTTACACAGAGCGTATTCCGAATCTCACCGGTGAGCAATCCGATGGCATCACGGTGTTCCGAATTCCACCGATGACGTCATTGATGCTCCACCGGTGTCGCACCGGTGCCATCAACTTGCAGAGGTGGTGGCAGTCCCCATCAGCCGCCATCAGTGAATCTGATTGGTTCTTGTATAGGGCGGGAATTAGCAGACGAATAACATCGTGCACTGTTGTGTCATGGCGGTGTATTCTGCTGTATTGTTTATAATGAGCACAACGTAAAAACAATATGTTAATGGCTTATGAGCGAACATGTCAACGGATCCGTTATTACTACCGGTACAAGAAATAAATTGTTTATGCTATCTTTTCTTTGAAAGAGATGAGAGTACGAAAATTTCGCAAAATTTTGCAAGCGTAGCATAGACAACTTGTACAGTCACCATGACAGCCATCGATCCTTCCAGCAGTTTTGTTCCTTATTTCGCTGCAACGTGACGTCATTGATGCCACCGGACCGGTGAGATTCGGAATGCGCTGACAACTTTTCATAACAGTGCGAAATACGGCATAGTCAATGTCTTTTCGATCTAGACCAGGCCGTAATGTATGTTCGGGTTTTCTATTTCAGTATATGGAGCTCAGTGAAATAATATATTGTAACTTCATTGCGTATCATTGCTAAGTTTTATTTAGTGAAATGTGTCCATGAGTTCCGTTTACTTCTTGTTGCATAATATGTTACAGAAATAATAATTGTAAGACTGTGTTATTTTAATGCGAAGAGAATCTGTTCGCATCAACATTTTAAGTTTAGAATTGAAGCTATTTTGAGGTTTAATAAAAATAATTTATATTGTGATTTTAATTTAGCACATCTACCTTCCTCAATTGTAGACAGAAAATTTACCATACCTCCTATGAAATTAGTGTACGTACGATTGTGTTACTTCGTCTCTAAGGGTGCTATTCATAGACATTTCGCAGCACGCGCTACGAGCGTGCTAAACTAGCCCCGGCTATCCACTGGTTACTTGTACAGAATTCAAATCATATCATATCGCTAACACTGGTTTATGAATACGAAAAACTCTGATCATCCACCGGAAACCCGCGCTAAAAATGTCTATGAATACGGCCTTAGGTAGTAGATAAATACAGTATTCAATACTCATTGTAGTATTAAAATACAGACAAATTGAATGTGCGGGGTATCATATATGACATTATGTTTAATTATAATGTTTAATTGCGAATATAGGAATATAAGTTTAATATAGTAAACATAACCTATAATTTCCATATGACATAACATACATACGTAATGGCAGGGCATTGGAGACCATTGAAATAATACAGAAAGGGACAAATGGTACAATAAACATTACCAATATTTTCAACATATCTAAATATCCGTGCGGTGCAACTGAAAATTATTAAATCGTGCATAAATGAATGTTCAAGAATTTCGCAATATTTAATCGAAATAAAGGCAGTTATTACACATACAAACAACATAATTTTCACACCAAAAATAATATTACACCTTAACTAGCAAGTGAATTGTCCGAAGTGTCTTATAGTCATTGTTTTAAATTTTATTAATGCAATTACACTACATTTTAGAGAAATATAGGTGATACTTTATGCATTCCAAATAATTTATATGGTTGAAACGCCGCCCTTCGTAATCGGGTTAAGCGAGTCACATGGTCTGCCTTACGGCCTGTATTAGATCACGACGGTACACGATCACAGTCTGTTTTTGCTAGTACTCACAGCGCTCCAAGCGGCTAGCAACTACCGCGAGAAATGCAAAAATCATCCCAAGCTTCGTGACTGTATATAGTAGACTGTGGTTCGATCTTGACGTTCCTTGTTAGCTATATTATTAATCTGCAGTGATGTATTTTTATTTGCAGTAATAACCCTATATTTAAAAGATGAAATATGTATGCAAGAATGAGCAAAGATAAGGAGGTGAGACCTGTCATATGAGCTATGCGAGAGAGGAAAAAATAAGCTATAAGAAAGAGAGATCGTTTCATGAAGATGTTAATCAGAGTGCTGCAGAACAGCGCTTAGAACCGGTTTATATTCGACCTGTCGCAGATCAACCGACTAGGTTTGACATTCGTTCGAATATCCGGTCTTGAAGCGGTTGCGCCTGGCTAGATAGAACCACAGATGTATAGGGCAGAATACCATGCACATTTCATCACACAGGAACTCTGATGAAATTTTGTAACTACACAAATAGAGTAATAATTGAAGGAAATTTACTTTCCCTAATTAAAAATGTTAGCTTGAAATTCTTAGGAAAATATTTGAGGCTAAGAGGGATGAAGCTGAAGGAGAATGGAGAAAGCTACATAACCCAGAACTCCACGCATTGTATTCTTCACCTGACATAATTAGGAACATTAAATTCAGGCGTTTGAGATGGGCAGGGCATGTAGCACGTATGGGCGAATCCAGAAATGCATATAGAGTGTTCGTTAGGAGGCCGGAGGGAAAAAGACCTTTGGGGAGGTCGAGACGTAGATGGGAGGATAATATTAAAATGGATTTGAGGGAGGCGGGATATGATGGTAGAGATTGGATAGGATACACAGGATAGGGATCGATGGCGGGCTTATCTGAGGGCGGCAATGAACCATCGGGTTCCTTAAAAGCCATAAATAAGTTAGCTTGAAATAGGATTATAATTGATTGGACACTTTGGTACATTTACTCGTATCTTCATAACTAATATATTTATAAGTCAACTGATGGACACCGGTAACAACAAAAAAAAGCTTAATGCATAGATGAAATCTGACATGTAAACAAATACAAGAATAAAATATATTACAGTTAATTACAAAATAGAAGAGCAAATATGTACACACTTACTATTTTAATGTCCATACTTTAACTCAAATACATAGGCTACCTCTGAAAGAGTAGTTGTTAATATAACCTATGTATTTTAATTATTTTAATTGGAAGTATTATTATTTCACTAATAAATCATTTTAAGGAGATAAAAAAGTTATGAACAAAAATAAAAGCACTCTTATGTCTAATGATTATAGCTTCATGATGCGTGCCGTTGCATTACCTGGATTAATGAATCAATGAATGAATCAATCAATCAATGGGAAGAGAGGAGGAAATATCAATTGAAAGTACACGATGATCGCGTCCTTGCAACGATTCTTGGAACTCCTGGATGGCTCAGTATTATTTGTCTTTCATGATCCGGAGCCGTCCAACCTAGTGAGACTCGGAGATTCGTTAAACTGAACATTGGACCGCTCCGCGACACGGAAGAGCTTCGCATATTGCCTATAGCGCCAGGCGTTCAGTAGCAATACGTCTCTTGTATCTTTCGTAACCGGTTTTGCACGACTCTAGTGTTAATAGTATACGAATCTACCGACGCGGAAGTTTATCTCAGACTAAAACTTATCTTCCCCCTCGTACCCATTGGTGATATACAGGATGATTCACGAGGAAAAGTAAAAAATTTAGGATCTGAATTCTGAAGTCATTCTGAGTGGAAAAGTTCATATGAATATAGGTCCGTTTTCGAACGGCTAAAGAGATGCGACTCTTTGATTTCATAAAACCTTCTGAGATTCCATTCTACTAACTCACATTTAGAGACAGATAACGTACGAATTTAAAGTTTATATTCACGTATGCATACATATCTAATATTCTAGACGTCGGGATTGATGTTTTCGCATATTTTCAAACGTACCTCCTTCTGCTTCAATGCACTGAGCAAGTCTTTCATCCAACCCCATAGACAGCAAGTACTCTTCGATATGGTACCCTTCTGTTCGGAAAGCGTCGTTCATATTCAGCGACGGCACGTAAGGAACTTCCATCATACAAACCATAAACATACACAATATCGGCGTATTCTGTAGTCGAAAATTTAAAAGGTATCTTGGAAAAACACAACTTAACACTTCCGATAACTGTACCTGTATAACTACTGTACTGTAGATAGCTGACGGAACTGCTGTGAATTGATAAGTGATAGTGTGGGTTATAATCTGTGTTATCTGCGGGTTCTGTGTCATTACATCAGACAAGGGCAGGCGATTGGACATTTGTGATGTCCCAACATCCGGTTTGTTTCTCTTATTTACATCGCTCACAATGGAGATTCCAATGTTACGTCATTCATTGCGATCTTGACCTTGACCATGTCTCACGTCAGCAGTATATGGTAACGTTTGATTCACATGGGGGGAGACGTTTTACAAAAAAAAAATGCATCTAGTTCGAAAACGAATCTATGCTCATATGAACTTTTTCACTCAAAATGGCCTAAGATATCGTATCCTAAATTTTTAACCTTAACTCGTGAATCACCCTGTATAGCCATGGCCCATGATAAGGCCACAGGACAGGTCTTGTCCCCTCTACTGTGCATACGTAGTTTTTATTTATTTATTATTATTATTATTATTATTATCATTATTATCATCATCATTCATTCATTCATATTTACTCATAAATACCAGTTGAGTGTTAAGGAATTACATTAAAAATGTGGATGTTTGACGAAAACGGATTTCATTTTTGCAGAGAGCATGAAAAAGTACTCTAATTCAAAATGACCCTTCGTCATGTAAAGTGCCAAAAATGCTAACCCTGGGTTATGCATTGTTAAATGGATTGCGTGCTGTGGCCCAAACGATTCCTAATATTAGCATTAATTCTATTATCTTTATATTGTTAAACTATAAATAAGTTAAAGAAAGGCATTTAATAACCGCACGGGACTTAATTTTTTGGCGTTTGGAGCGAAAACAATTTCTCAGAAGAAACCCACATTCGCCGCGTAATTGGGTCTAACATGTGAATATTTAGCTTGTGGGCCGCTAATTACATGTGCATTAGGTGTAAATCATAGGTGCTGCGGGAAAGGCAGTGTGCTGGCGGTCTACCACACAGGGGCAGGTATGACAGGCCGGCATTATGAGTGACGTGCAGCATACATCAGTTCATCAACTATGTCACATTCATCTATCAAACTGTTTGACGTCCCTCGCCTTCTCGGTACTCTACTGACTGCTCCAAGCCAATCCACGTTAATCTCTGACAGTTCTTGCATACCTTTTATATATGTAGCTAATTCAATTAGAAATGTATCTAGATAGATTACCGTTTTGCATATTGAGTGAGGTATACGAAATGAAGGACGTATCTCTACATAGTTTATTATTGAATCTTAATTAGTTGTATTGTATTTCAGTTTTGGACTTCAGTAACTATTATCATTTATTTTATTTTATTTAACTAGCTAGCTAGTGAGTATATTCATTAAATAAATTATTATAAATTAAAATAATAAAACAAAAATGTTTCTAGCCACTCCCGTAAGAGCCAGACTCGTGTACGGTGTGGTCTTAGCCAATAATATAACATAAAATTTACAAAGACAGTTTACTAATTGCAGTAATTAACTTAATGCAAACCGATAAATAACACAAAAGAGCAAAAACAAAAAAAGAAGAAAGAGAAAAAGAGAACAAAAACACATTTAATATAAATTGACAATCAGACAGAAGCCAGTGATATTCAATAAAAATATGAATATAGTCGGCAGAAATAAAAGGTAAAAATACAGACATTTGTTGGTATTATATATCATGAATAATTTTATAAATTTCTTTTTGAAGAGGTTCAATTTTTAAAATATTTCAAATTGAAAATGGTTTGAAATTTTATTATAAAGTCTTTGGCCGAAACTAGCACAATGTTTAAGTGCTGCACTTGTAAGACATTTAGGCTCAATTCATGGGAAAGTAGACTTTTGTCTTCGAGTACGATATTCATGTCGATTAAATTTATGTTTTATTTGATTTCTGTGGTAATTAGTTAGTAAACTATATTTATAAATTTCTTCAATAGTTAATACTTTAAAATCTGTATCAATTAAATTTGTTGGATAATCCATATTTTTGGTGAGACAAATTTTTATTAATCTTATGTGTAATGAAATTAATGGATTAAGTACAGATAATGATGCTACTCTACACCACTTTATTATACCATATTGTATTAATGATTGTACTAATGCTAAAAATATTATTCTCAATGCCTTCTTAGTGAAAAAATTTCGAAGTATTATGAATTTATAAATTGACTTTCTATACTTGTACACGTAAAATCAATTTGTTTATCCCAACGTAAATGCTGATCTACAGTAATTCCTAAATATTTGACTTATGTGGTAGGTGTTAGATGTGGGCAATTACAATAATTATTTGTTAATACATTACATGAAATGTTATGTATAATATCAGTGTAAGCAAGAAAAGAAATATATCAAGTGCTTGAGTATATATCACAACATGTTCTCTACTCAATACTTTATTTAATTTCTTTCATTCAGAGTTTCTGTTGCAACAGATAATAGATTTCGAAATATTGACGTTTTCTTGCACTCACTATATCTTCCTTGCTGTCATACTGTCAGTCTTCTAGTATGCAGCAATTTATTCTGCATCACCAAATGATTTTTTTAATTTCAGTAACTGTGAGACTTTTAGTTTCCAATAATGCATATATAATATTAACGTAACTTTAAAATATAGTCTTTAACACAAAAATAACACACAATTATACTATACTAACAATACTCCACGAGGCGTAATTTTCAGATAATACCTAGGACTTAAAGTTAACTTGCTCTAGTGGATTATCTAATTTCACTAGCAATAATTTTATTGCTCCACTCTCAAATTCTAGATTTATAAAATATAAACAATTGTGATGTTATTTGATGCAATGCTTTGGTAACTTGATCCACTATTGCTCAGAACATCGTGAACAAATAATCTGAGAAGCAAACATTCTGATGGGGGCTGATAAAAAATTATTTATTTTCTTTCAACATATTAATAATGTCAAAAGAAGTGCTTAAACAAATTTTAGTCACTCGACCGCAATTACGAGGGCCATAAAAAATAAGTTCGCCGGGGGCCGTTAACAGAAAGAAAACACATTTTCATTTTAAACATTTATTGGAACAGACACAGCCATTGTTTAGCTATTTTTGAACATATATCCTACCAGAATTGAGACATTTGTCATATCATAGGATCAACAGAGAGGTGCAGACGGCTGTCAAACACTGATTGCGATCTCAGGCGGCTGACTTATGCGATAAAAGGATACAAAACTTGATCCCATAGTGTGACAAATGTCTCATTTCCAGTGGCAGATATGTTGATAAATAGTGCAACAATTGCTGCATCTGTTTCAATAAATCTTTCCATACAATTGTGCTTTTTTCCTGTAAACGGCCCCAAGGAAAATCACTTTCTGGACGGCCTCGTAATTGTGGTCGAGTAGCCAAAATTTTATAAAAACTTCTTTTCACATTGTTAACATGGTGGAAGAAAAAAAATTAACTTTTTTTATCTGCCCCCATCAGAATGTTTGCTTGTGAGACAAAAGTGACTGATGTCACCTACCGGCGAATACTTGAAATTAAGACTTCATCCATTACTTCTCGGAAAAGATCAAACTTCAGATAATTTGAAAATGATTTAAACTCGATTTATGAAAATTTGTGACTTGATCCACTTTAGCTCTGAACGCCTCATATGCAGGTTCGATCTATGATTGTAGAAGAGCATGGATTACTCCCGCGTCTAGCCCTTCAAAAGTCAAATCAAGTACAGACCAAGTGAGGCTACTTTAGAGTAGCCAGACCAAGAGATAGTTTCACAGATCTTGATATCATATATTATGATACGTTCTCCTTAGATGGCCTTTCCGCACTTTCTGTATGAGGTTACAAACAAAAGAATTTGAATAATATGTAAGAATAAAAGTATGACTTCATTATACTTAAATACTTGACATTAGACTTCCTACATACATTAGAAGCTTCTGGAGTATAAATATGTGCTTGTGTTTGTGATTTATGGTGTAAACTGCAAGACCCTATGCAAATCTTCATGTCACGCTTATTACCACATAAATTAACATTAATAGCCTCTCTCTTGTTACATTTAGCCATGTATTCTGCTCTAAAAAAAAGAAAACATTCCCTTTTGTCTCCAGCGCTGTGTGACGTATACATTATGACACACATCGCTGCTTCCCTGTTTTTGTTACACTATGGCGACCTGCGTGTTGCCTCGTGGTTGTGAAACATTATCTCCGGAAATTCTTATTAAGGATTTAGAAGAATTTTCGCTTTGTTTCATATTCTAGCTTTTAGAGTAAGTGTACAAAAGTTTTAATGGTTAAAATATCTCTCCTTGTGTCGAGGATAGGTGTGTATTTACTCCTGCATCTTCTGATTTGAAATTTTATTTTCTAAAAATAATAATAATAATATCATTATATTATTATTTATATTATTATTTCTTGGACTCTATCCACTAAACTTTTTCGAACAGTCATACGAGTAACAAATCCTTTCTGTAAGTTAGTCGTACTTATCAGTCATAAATTAATTATTCAAGCATTACTTGTTATTGTTGTTGTTGTTCAGTCAACTGTCTGAAGACAAGTCTGGCATTAATGTGAACAATTATTTGTTTTTCAGTCAGTTGCGAAGACGGTCTTTCATCAATTTTTTCAGACAGTCATGTGATTATAAATAAATTCGTTGAATTAGTAGTATGAACAATTAACCAATTATTTCAATGAAACGTGTATGTTATCAGCTAATTTATTCAGTCAGTATTGCCATTATTAGTTAATTTATTTAGTCAGTCGTGTTTGTTAGCCACTAGTCATGTTATCCATACAGTCGTATGAGTCATTAGTGAAGTTATTCATTCACTTGTCAGATTTCGGTCAATTCATTCAATCATTCATTCATTCATTCATTCATTCATTCACAGTGTTCTGCCCAAGGGTAGGTCTTCAACTGCAAACCCAGCTTCCTCCACTCTTTCCTATTTTCTCCCTTCCTCTTGGTCTCCACATATGATTATTAATATACTGTATCTTCTTCTGCCCCGAATTCTTCTCCCATTCACTATTCCTTCCAGTGCATCCTGCAGTGGGGTCTTCCTTCTCAGCCAGTGACTAAAACTAATTCCTTCTCTTCTTCTTGATCAGTTTCAGAATCATTCTCTCTTCACCCTCTCTTTCCAACACAGTGTCATTTCTTATTCTCTCTGTCTCCATTCTTCTTCATATCCACATTCAAATGCATCTAATTGCTTCACTTCTCTTTGTCCTAATGTCCAAGTTTCTACTCCATAAAATGCTACAGTCCACATAAAGGACTTCACTAGTTTCTTCCTTAGTTATTTTTCCATAGATCCGCAGAAGATGCTGCTTTTTATTCTATTAACAGCTTCCTTGGGAATTGCTATCCTCCTTTTGATTTCCAGGCAGCAGCTCATGTTACTGCTTACAGTAAGTTACACCCCAAGCTGTCCACTTGCTCTACTGCCTCATTTAAAATTCGCAAACTTACCTCCTTTATTTTTCTTGCTATGACTAAGTTCTTCGTCTTATTTATATTTATCTTCATGCCTAGCTGCTCACAGCTGTTATTTACCCCCAGTATCATATCCCTTAGTATCATCTACTCTTCTGTTAACATCGCCAAATAATCAGCAAATCTTATGCACTTTATGCTTCTTTCTCCTACTATCACTCCTCCCATGTTCTGTAAACATTTCTTCACTAAATCCTCTAAGTAGATATTGAACAGGGTAGGTGATAAAGGACATCCTTGACGTACTCCTCTCCCTATTTCGTTTCATTCTGTCATTTCTTCTCCTGTCCTGACTTTGACGCGTTTCATATAACGGTTACTGAACAGCCTCCTCTCTTTCCAATCCATACTAGTTTTCTTTAGGATCCCCATCAGTTTATTCCTATCTACTGTATGAAACGCCTTTTATAAGTCCACAAACAGTACATAGTCTACACTTATTTATTCTTCTCTAGATATATTTCGCCGATTGTTCGTAGCAGTCCAAATGCTTATCTCGTATCTTTTCCCTTCCTAAAGTCAACTGTTCTTCTTCAAACTGTCTTTCCGCCTTAGAATATAAACGTCGATTGAGTATTCGCAGGAGAAAGTTCGCCGAGTTACTTCAATTTATCCACTTTTAGCAATCATTTGAGTTATTAGTGAATTTATTCAGTCTGTTTCATAGCCATTAGATATTACATCGTCAATCATGCCTGCTAGTCATTAGCTAAGTTAATAAGGCAGTTGTATGAGCCATTAATTAATTTATTTAGTCAGTCTTGTTAACCAGCCATTAATTAATTCCTTAAATCAGTCCTTTTATCCATTAATAAATCTGTTAATTCGATCTCGTCAACGAGCCATTAGTTATTTCGTTGTTTGAGTGTCGTCAGTGAATTATTAGTTGATTCGTGAACTATTAGTTAATTTTTTTAGTCAGTTTTATCCACGAACCATTATTTAATTTGTTGATTTCGTTTCGTCAGTGTCACTAGTTGATTCGTTGAGTAACTCTCGTCAGGTAATCATTTGTTAATTCAAAAAGTCAGTCTCATCACCAGTAATGAATTAAATCGTCGAATCATTTTATCAGCGAATCATTAGTAAATTCGTTGAATCAGTCTCGGCAGTGAGCTATTTACTTAATTTGTCGACTCAGTTTCGTTAGCAGGCCATTAATTGTTTTGTCGATGAAGTCTTGTAAGGAAGTGATTATTTAATTCATCTAATCAAATTTATTAGCAAGTCATTATTTAATTAATTGAATCATTGTTGTCAGCGATTCATTATTTAATACGTTGAATCAGCGTTTTGAGCGAGCCATAATTAAACTCGTTGAATACGTTGTTAATTGGGTCATTTAATGCTGGAAAAATAGGTATGTGCTTACAATTAACCATTTCTAGAAAGCAAAGTTAAGTATAAGATTTTCAATTCTTACTTGCTCCATATTCATGTGAGTCCAGATATTGTTCTACACAAAAGCTGATATTGTGAATTGCAGAGCGGTTTAATATTGTGGATAATTTTCATGCATTTAAAGTAAGTATAATTGTCGCCTGAGAATGGGCATGAATACGCGGACACGAGCAGGGAATTTGAGCTGCACCGCTTAGCTCATCAACATCAAACGGCTAAGCCACAAAACCCGCTATAAAGGCGAGTGGAATACCTGAAATTGAACCTCGTATAACGTGAAGCCGCAGTAATTAAAGGTGGTGTAATACAGAATTATGCAAATGCGTCCATGATACAGAATTTATACTAAGTTTATATTCAGCCCTATCAAGAACACGTCTTGAAGTAAATCCTCATTTTTACAACACGGTGTAAAATGTTATTCATCTCGGTAACGTAGCCCAACGTGAACATTTTCCTAAATCCGAAATTGCGAATTCAAAACCCTTAGTCACAGAGTCTGCATAGAATTTAGTGAGGATGTTTATCTTCTAACGGAGAAAAGAGAAACTGAAAGCAGATAAAATGCATTTACGTGTACGAGCAGTTTAATAATCACAGATGAGTAAGGTCCCTAATCACAGAATACAAGAAATAATGCAAGTGTCAGATACAACTACAATGGTGTAGAATCTAGTAAATTTAACTCCTTTGGGTGTGTTTGTACGTTGGACATCTACTGGTGAACATTAGAACATTGCATATATATCCTACACGATCGCAGCAATACAATCTGTACCTGGTTGTTCCTCCCAAGATCAATATTGTCGCCATCCTGAATGCACCGAAGTGGAAACCCTTGGACATATTTTGGGTTATTGCCCTAAAGAGAATTAATGAGAAACAGTCACCCCCATAAAGTGAGAAGCTTCATTGCAATCACTCTTCGGAAGGCAAAGTGGGAGGTTTACGAAGAAGTGCACTGCTTAGCTGAGAATGGATCAACCAGAAGAGCAGACATTATAGCCATCGATCGCCGAAATCAAAGAAGCCTTATTTTGGATCCAACTGTCCGGTTTGAAAAGGATGAACGACAAGCTAATCACGAAAATAAGTCATTTAAAATCCATGTGTTTCTTACTTAAATGAGAGATAGAAAATTAATATTAATGCAATGGAAGTGAAAGGACTTCATGGCGCTAGAGGGACTTCAGTTAAATTAAACCATTCTCCTTTCTCTTAAATTTTCTAATGAAGACATTAACAAAATGTTTGTAATGGTATTGTTGTTTAATCAACTTTCCTAAATTGCTGGACATCACAAGTGACATCAACAATGCATCACTCTTTAGGCAATTAGGCCAGGAGATAAGAAGGTAGGGAGGCCAGTTCCTTTCGAGAAATTCATTTACCATTTTACATAATCATTTTTACAGAGCCATTATTATCAATGATTCCAGAAAACAGTGGCCGTTTACTGGTCGCGCTATGTGTGGTTTCGACATAGAGCGTAACCATTTCTCCGGTACTTCTCCAATATATAACAGTACTACCGATAAATGTTCAATAATTCGGACTTAACATGTTCACAGTCGTTGCTGAAAATGCCTTCCATTTGCCGCCACACACAACTGACATCTTCTGATAAACGAACAACACTTTGAAGTTCCACATCATTGATAACCTCGATTTCTTCCCTATATAGTCTTTTAGCTCACTCTCTTTTCAGTCTGTCTGCCTTAATGCTTGCAGTCTTGGAATTTCATTTGGCTTCAGTTTCAATAATTTTGTTTCATTTAATGCAGAGCACTGAGATATTCCAGTTTTCTGTGCTAAATGTTTTAGAGATTTTTGAGGGGTATATTCTAATCTTTCACCAGTGTCATCTAATTTTTCTTCTGTAAGACCACTATATTTTCTGCTTGATTTTCGATTCTTCACTGAGCCTGTTTCTGTAAATTTTTAGCGAGTCTTCTAATTGTTTTGACAGAAGGCTGGAAAATAATTTTTCGTCTTATTTTCGCACACGACATTCTTTCTGCCTTTTATGTACGTATTGTAAATATACATATGTTCACACAGCGAGAATTTGTTGCTAGACATTACCTAAATACACAATAATCACTAAACGTTATACACTAAAAGTTGTACAATTGAAGAATTGAGAGTTTCACAATACGACTTCTAAGCGCATTGAGTGGAGGTCGATTGCGCGAGAGAAACGGTTACGAGCGCACCGGAAACCACGGAGGTTGCGGCCGCCCTGCCGCTTTTTTCTGGGACTTTTCATAATAATGGCTGTGTATAACACTTCATAATATTATTTAATTCATTTCAATTATTCTTCATTGTACTCTTATCTCACATTTAAGAGCAAATCAAATTGTAATTTATTTTAAGTTCTAGTGGTCAGTCGTAGATTTTGGCCAGATGTCCAAAACTGGAAACTACTACTAGGTTAGATGAAGTAAAAGAGATGACAAAGTAGCTGGGGACATTCGAAGTGAATAATAGTAGAAATGAAATTGAAGAATTGGATTCTAAATTGGCCTAAGTCCAAATGACAAATTATGAAGAAAATAACAAGAAGTGATAAAATAAATTTGACGTCCACAGTACCGTTAGAAAAAAAAACATACGCAGACACTAAGTGAAAACTTAGGAGAGTCTGTTAAATAAACTTACAGAGTTATATATACTTGTATACCGTCAAGTGGGGCCACTTTGATAGATTTAACTTAAATGTTTTATGGTTACATTTTAATTTTTTAGTATTTTAACATATAAAAAATATGTAGATATCAGATTGTCTTTACCTTGCTATCCTATTTATAAGAAAATAAATGTGTTGATTTGTACCCTTGAAAAAAAAATAAAGACCATACTATCAAAGCTAAACTGTGGGGGCTACTTTGATATACCGTTATTTAAAGCCAGAATTCCGTAGTAACCCGAAGATAACATAATAGAGTCAAATTAAAGTTGTGAGATTTGCTATTATAGAGGTAAATCAGGGCAAATTAAGCAAATGAAATTATATTTAAAGGACATTTCATATACCATATTAGTATTTCATTTGCAAGAAAAGTACAAAGGATCATTGTACATTATAATAGACATAGAAAATTATATAAATTGTTGAAATCAAATTCGTTCTATAAAAACATTACCAATCTCATAAACAATTAATCTAGGCTATAAACTAAATCAACTTTCCATAAAAATAACGGAAACATAATTAGAATTTACTTGAATTGAAGAACAATAGGGAAAACATAAATCATGGAATTGTCAGTTAGTTCTGACTGAAGAAGGTAAAATCTTGATGATGTGTTGCATTGAAATAGTAGAAATGTTTTGTCAATTGGCTTAAATTTTGTTTCACTCTCATCAGCTCTTTTGAGACCACGAATGACTATCCCATTTGATGCCATGTCCACAATTTCAAACACATGTGTGAAGATTTTGTTATCTTTACTATAAAGAAATTTATCGAGGATGAAATTTCCTGTTTTTGGGTTTTCTGATTCTATTTCATATGTTAGCATCTTCTGGAATTTTGGAGCCTGAAACTTTGATCTGCCTATTTACACAAATCACCTGAGGCTCTTCGTCATTATTGCTGCCTTTGTTGTTTGAAGTAGACGCAGTAACTATACTCTTCCCTCATTCAACATTGAGTCGTCTCTTTTTTCTCATCATAGAGCCAGCTGTACTAGAATTCCCAAATCAGTGTTCTTGAAGAAATGCCATGAGGCAACTCTCAACCTGTTGTTCAACAACTTCTACAGGCTCCGGAATTTTTTGAGGACTTCTTTCTTATTGCAAGGACAAATTCCCGTAGAAAAGGAACTATTTTATCAAAATGTGTTTTATTTCACACTGTTCTGTAACTCCGGGAAATGATTGTTTATTAGTATTTGTCTAACTTTGTCTTATCCATGTGGATCAATGCTTTCTTCAACAAGCTTGGAAAATTAGCCTTCGGTACAGTTGAAAATCGAGGATTTTCTCTTTCCACTCCATCAAAATATGTCTCCAGGCTCTCTGAAGAATCTGAAAAACTGTTTTACTGGCGAGAGCCTGCTTCCCTTTTATAATCTCGCACCATAGTAGCTCTGGACGGACAGCGATAACGTCTAAAACAATATAAATGTAATTTTAAATGTTTGACTAGATTATCAATTTAGCCCCATCCTCTCTATCAAAGTTACCCCGTGACTCAACGTAACTGGTGTGCATACTGCAACATTCAAGTGAACGACAAGCAACACTTTAAATGCCAAAGAGCTACCTTATTTGAAGATAGAATTGAATATTCACTTATAAGTATGCTTACCTGTATAGCTTCAAAGTTTTGCAGGTATCAGAAATTCTCATTCACTTTATAAACCACAAAATATTTAATTTCTCCTCTACAACATGTAGTATTTATATAGCACCGTCACTGTCTCATAACTAGTTTAACAGAGCTGCCAACACTAGATCCAAAGTTGGCCACATTCTGATATCTTTCGCGCGAATTCGATTTTAGTAATCGATCGAAGTGGTTATCAAAGTAGCCCCCAATATCAAAGTAACCCCTAATGACGGTACTTGAAATGATAAATTTGAAGGTGAATAAAGCAAGTTGAAGTCTTTACAAAAGGATTTAGGACATTTTGGAATGCACCTGTTAAACTTTAGACCAAAGGTCTTTGTTAGGAAGGATAAGGAAGAAACTACTCAGAACAAGAAGTATATTAGAAACTAATTTTCTGTTGAAAAATTTGATTTGAAGATTCTTACAGAACACAATTTCTCAGCAGACTTGATGTGCAGTTCAGAAAGTACTGTTTAGCTAGTGTTGCTAACTTTCCGGAACAATTACTTACCAAAGCTAGAGCATCCCGGTACTGCGTTCATACCTCACGCATATGTAATGAATTGTAATGGATGTATAAATGTGCTTCGTGTTGAATCCATTCTCTCAAAATTATCTGATTAAGCTCGTCAACTCCGACGTTAAAATTAAGTTTTTGAATATTTTATTTGAACATGACTCGTCATCTGCTTGCATAAAGCGGTGTCGAATGAAATAATAGGGTATTTGTTATGACCGTTTTAGAAAAATCATTGCTGACTAGTATTTTACAACCGATATTTAACTAATAGCTAAGTCGTTTTACTCACTGATATCAGTTCAATTTATTTTCAAGCAATTGGTATTTTTCCCTTTACCCGCTCTTTTAACTGTTGGGTTACTTTTCCTCCTGAATACTTTTTGGGAAAGCCTTCAGTCATATTGCGATGTTCCCAACTGCAGCTGCTGTAATAATTTTTTACAGTTAAAGCTAAGATTAAATCTGATAAATTTAAGTGGTTAAAATCCATTGATGAAAATTTGAAGAAAGAACGGAAGACATTTTGGAAATGTGTAGAATCTTTTCGAAAATCCAATAATTATCCCACTGAATTATTAATAAGTGGGGTTCATATTACTGATCAGAAAGAAATTGCTAATGCAGTTGCTAATCAGTTTAAATCGATTCAAAAACAGTCTAATTCTAATCTGTTTGTTGATTCTAATTCTACTGACTTCTTATCCTTATCTAAAATTACAGCTGATGACGTTTCATTAGCCATAAAAAGCTTAAACTTAATAAATCCAAGGGCACTGATGGCATTCCTAATTTTATTATTGAGGGATGTTCTAATATTCTAATAACCGTTTTAACTTTTATATTGAATGTAAGTTTATTAACCGGTACATATCCTATGCTTTGGAAAGAAGCATCCATTATTCCTATATTTAAGAATGGCAAAAAAAATATTGTTTCCAATTATACGCCTATTTCAATATTAAACAATTTCTAAAAAAAAAAAAATTCCGCAATCATGTTTCATTTTATGTTAAGAATAAAATTAATTCAGCCCAACATGGTTTTGCTAAAGGTAAATCAACAACTACAAACTTGATATCCTACCTTAATCTTGTTACGCCTGTTGTTGAAACTCAAGGTCAAATTGACTCGATTTATATTGACTTTAGCAAGCGTTTGATGTTGTACCTCACAATATTTTAATAAATAAATTTAAAAACTTTGGTATCTCTTCTAACTACGTGTGCTGGTTTGAAAACTATTTAACTAATAGACAATGTTGTGTTCGTCTAGGGGATTCTCTCTCGGACCCATTTAATTGTTTATGTGGAGTTCCCCAAGGATCTACATTGGGCCCTCTATTATTTTTATTATTTATAGATGACATATGTAAAAGAATAAGAACAAACTACTCTTATTTGCTGACGACCTCAAAATCTTTCGCTCAATAAATAGTTCCGCCGATTGCCAAACTCTTCAAAATGATATTAACTCTATTGAACTTTGGTCTGACGATAATGGAATGAAAATTAATGAAACAAAAACTTTTGTAATTTCGTACTCACGAAAAACTACTACCATAAAATTTAATTACTCTCTTAATAACGTCTGTATTTTTAGGAAAAATTCTATTAAAGATCTTGGTGTATTACTCGTTTCTAAATTATATTTTCACGATCATGTTCAATATATTTATAATCATTCAATAAGAATACTTGGTTTAATAAGGTCTATAACTTATTCCAGAGTCTCTATTAATTTTATACTTTACTTTGGTTCTATCTAAACTTGAGTATGCATCTGTAGCCTGGAATTCCATTACTTCAACTGATTCGGTTAAATTGTAAAATATTCAAAAAAATTTATTTCCTTATGTGCTTTTCGATTTATATCCAATTCCTCTGACTTTAACTATGAGATTACCTGTAAATATTTTAACTGTTGTAGCCTTTATTCTAGACGTCAAAATCTTGATTATCAACTTTTTTGCAAAGTGATCAAGGGTGATATTGGTTGTGAATCTGCCATAAACAATATCAGCCTTAGTATTCCTACAAAAGATTTAAGATTTCAAAACATTTTTTATAACAGAAATTCATGATCACTTTCTCCAGTCTGTAGATGCATAAAATATGCCAATTTGCATGGGCACAATTTTAAGGTCTAGTTTCGTTTTGATTATTAGTATGTACTGTTCATGTTCTCAATTTTATTTATGTATGTTTTTCTTTATTTAAGATATTATTTATTTGTTTTTGCACCTTTGTATCTTCTGTTTGTGTATTGTGCTGAACTATAATTGGCCTCTGGCTGTTGTTCAGCACAAAAATGTTAATTAGAAATAAATAAATAAATAAATAAATAAATAAATAAATAAATAAATAAATAAATAAATAAATAAATAAATAAATAAATAAATAAATGAATGAATGAATAAGTTAGTTAGTTAGTTAGTTAGTAAATAAAGTAAGTAACTTTATACGTTTAAAATATGTTACAGATTTAGTTTTTTTACTTCGTAATGCTGTATAATTTACTAATTTCGTAATGATGTGAGCCTCTTATCGCATAATATGTAACGAACATTTTTGGGTATATTGTAGATATACCTTATTTTATTTCAAGGAGTGCAGTTCGGTGGCTTATTTGAACACCGAACTGCACTCCTTGAAATAAAATTAGGTATACAGAATTCTGATGATGTTAAGATCATCAGGCTTTCTCTTTCACGCCACATATGAGTTTTATCATCAGATAAATAATAGATTCCTCTTGATTCATTCACTATGGACTCTTTTTTTTTGAAATTATAGATATGTAGCAATTATAAGGAGCGAGGCTAGAAAAAGAAATGTTAATTAGTTACCTTTGGGTACATTGGTTCCCAATTTGTAATCCGTAAATACCGTCGGGTTTATATAACCTATTCACAATGTCCGCGCCATTATTGACATGGAAAATTTATATTAATGAAGTGCAAACTTTTCTTAGAGATATAAAGTTTCATGTACTCAGTTGAAGAAATTATGAGTAGTTGTGTGCGGTATTGGTATACTTCACACTATGAACATAAGCTTTCAAGGTAATGGTGTTCATATGTTTTACGTTCCAGATGAGACTAAGACAGTGATAAAGGAATAGCGTTATGGCCTAAAGGAATTGAAGGTGGATATTCCAAAACAGGAGACATTTCTACAGTCCACTGAATAGATATTCCTACCAGATGTTAAATATAACACTGACAATTTACATGGTTTAAGGACTAGGAACAGATTACTTCCTTGCAATAAGTCCTGAAAACTCATGAATAAGGAATTATTTTCAATATCATGATCTACGACTGTACAATCTAATAGCTGACATGCAAGTTTCACTTATTAAAGTGACTTGTGATGTTTCAATCAAAATATTTTTCTAAGAATGTGCGTAAGATCAATTCCGGATGAAGAATTTTCCTGATTTTACCGTATGTGAAAAAAGGTCTTCAAATGTCTAGTTCTATTTCGTTTCATATAGCTTTGTGGAAAAATATTTTCTGCATTTTGTTACGTGAACAAGTTCGATGGTAATCCAAATTCATTCATTTATTCATTCATTCATTCATTCATTCATTCATTCATTCATTCATTCATTAGTTGGAGGTTAAAATGTTCATTTCAATATGTCCGCAAACAGAATGTCCACTTGCAAAATGTCTATAAAATTAAATGTACACTTATATAAATGTCCATAAAATTGAATGTCCACTTTTATAAATGTCCATAAAATTGAATGTCCATTTGGTTTAATATATGTATATTATCCATATCAGCATTGGTCACATATCTCGCATCACAGGTGCTTCTTTCCAATATAATTTATTACCATTTTTGCTCCTTGAATGAAATTGATACGAAAAGTCATTGTGTTCTAGAATGTTTCTCCTTTTTTTTTTTTTTTTTTTTTTTTGAATGTATAATTTCAGCTATTCTATCACTCGTGATTTAAAATTTGGTACGTCGCTTAGCAATCTCAATAACATATTTTACATTCTAGTCTTTCTCCTGGTTAGTGCTTCTGTAAAAAAATTATTATGGATAATTTTCCAATTTTGGACTTTTTATGGCCATTTTTAATGTGACCTTTTGTTGTGGACATTTGTATGTGGACATTTTGTAGTGGACATTTTTTATATTGGACATTTTGTTGTGGACATTTTTGTATGTGGACATTTTTACTGGACTTTTTACCTTGGACATTTTACTTTGGACATTTTTGTTTGTGGCATTTTTCCTCTGGTCATTTTGAAGTGGACAATTTAACCTGCAAGCCATTCATTCATTCATTCATTCATTCATTCATTCATTCATTCATTCATTCATTCATTCATTCATTCATTCATTCATTCATTCATTCATTCATTCATTCATTCATTCATTCATTCATCCATCCATCCATGGGCCAGTTTGGACTGTGTACTAATTAGATATTTTCCATGTACTTCTACTATTAAACTGCTTTTGAAAGATTAGAGTTCTATCTATCCTAATACTTTTGTAACAATTTATAAAATTCAGTGTTGTTTTTTCCTTTAATAAGAAAATAATCTTTTCCGAACTTCGTTCTGAAGGGAACGGTTTGTGCTCTTAATTTTCGGCATGTTCCTCAGTAGTGTGTATTATGAAACATCGAAATTGGACTACATATGCAGGTATAAATATTCAAATAAATTAATTAAAATAAATAAAATATACTTGTTCACTCACAAGATCTCATGTACTTATGGTGATTACAAAGATCCACGCCAAGCAGAATAAGAGAGGCAATAATGTAATTTCTTACGAAACCAATTGTACTCTCAAAGTGCCATCCCAGTCCATGGATCATGACGTCACGTAGACTCCGTGCGTTCCAAACTTCAGTGTTGCAAATCGATGATCATAGACGGCAGTCTGGCGATAAATGTCTGCCTAATGATTCACTTATTAAATTGAACCTGCGCGAGCATATAGGCCTATGGACTTTTGTTCGTCTTATTCTACAGGAAGTTTCTTTCCGAATGAGTATCGTACGAAAAAAGCTAAATTAAATATTTAAAACTCTTCTTAATTAATAGTCCACAGCAGCGTTTCTCAAACTGTGGTCCGCAGACCACCTGTGGTCCTCGAGGTCTGCCCTTGTGGTCCTTCAAAAAGGACAGAAGAAATAATAAAATTCAAAAGAATTGCATTTCACAATATAGCTGAAAATCTCAGAGTTTGGAAATAACACATGGCCATCACTTTTCACTTTTTCTCTCAGTACTGACATTTTATGAAATTTATTACCCTACCTGTCTACAGAATTCTCACTCGACTCTCAGCAACAAAACAGGGATTTAAAGCACTATGAATGTGGTGTTTCTCGCCATCTTTTCCCAGCACATCTGCTGATGACATGTGGCTAAGTACATTGGCATATCTTTCAGATGTAGCTAGTCTCAAAACTAAAAGAATTAAATTTGTCTCTCTATAAGATAATTGTTCGACTGTTCTCAATGCGCACGAGAAAATAAAGGTGTTCGAGAGGAAACTTGGTTTGTAGGTCAGTTCCGTAAAACAGAGGATTGTTTCACTATTTCCAACCCTAGAGTCTTTTTTTTGGTTGAAAATGATTTCGTTATTGGAAAATAATTATACAATGACGCATGTTCGCATCTCGAAACTATGAAGTGAGAATCTGAAAATTATTTTCGAATTAAATACGACTAATTTTTATAGGTTTCTGATTCCTTTCATTACTATACTGAAAATAACAAACTTTCATTGAGTAAAAGAGAACAGTTAATTGAACTCTCGAATGACACCGGACTTAAAATGAAATTCCAAGGGGAAGGTATGGTTAATTTCTGGACCTCATAATAAGTGAGAACAGAATATAGTGAAGTGTACAATGGTGCTTTACAGATTAGGCCTATAATTCAGTTTGCGTTTACGTATCTGTCTGAGAGAGGGTTTTCATCTCTAACTTTAATAAAAACAAAGTACCGAAATCGACTCGATGTATGTGACGATCTTCGACTTAAGCTTACCAGCATACAACCAAATATATAAAAACTGTGCAAGAATCGGCAGGCTTATTGATCTCATTATTGTGAGTACCTATTTATTTTGTTTAGTTAATAAGTTAAAGATTATCCAAACTCTAATAGCCTTGATTTATTAAAAAACGAAAATTATTTTTTTCTATTAACATTAACTTAATTAGTTAATACTAATACAGAGCGATTTATATAGAACTGACACATTTCTTTCATTAATTGTTTCAAAACGAATTGTGCTAGCGACAACTTATTATACCTAAAATGTAGAGGAATTTTGGGAGATTATTTACCTCTATAGCAAATGTTGAAAATGTCCTCCATCCTGCATAAGGCACAAATCAACACGTCGTTCCATGTTACTGGCCACTCGTTGGAGGACTCTGTTGTCAATAGGTTGAATCTCCTGTGTGATGTTGTGCTTCAGATCGTCCAATGTCTGGGGACGTGTGGCGTAAACCCTGTCTTTTAAGTAACCCCATAGAAAGACGTCTGGCGTTGTCAAATCCGGAGATCTCGGTGGTCACAGGTTCCTGGAAATTATTCGGTCGTCAAAGAAACTTTTCGCAGCTCTCTGACACATTGAGTAGGTGTACCCTGTCTCCTGCGACAAACGTCTTCATGATTTTTTGGGTGACTGCTCCAGTCGTGCTCTTACGTCAACAACAACCGTGGGAAGCCTAGATGAACGATGCTTGCCCTTTTCACCCACCAGAGATCCAGTTGTTTCCAATTTGTTTACCAGTCCCAGTATTGTGTTTCTTTTGGGAGGATTGCGAACACCAAATTCTCTCTGGTATGTCCTTTGAGTAGCTGTAATTGAATTCGCAATCCAGTATTGCTTCACAAGGAAGAGTCGTTGATTTAATGTGTACGGCATTTTCACGTTGACACAAAATGTCGAAAACAGCTGCCAACAATAGGAATAAAACATAAACATCTGCGCATCTAGTGCTACCAACAATAGGAATAAAACATAAACATCTGCGCATCTAGTGACAAGGAATCGAAACTCCAGAACATTCTGCTTAATTTGGTGCTAAAATTGGGTCATTGCTGCCAACAATAGGAATAAAACATCTGCGCATCTAGCGACAAGGAATCGAAACTCCAGAACATTCTGCTTAATTTGGTGCTACAATTGGGTCATTGAATGAATTTCCAACGGAATAATTAAAGAAAGAAATGTGTCAGTTCTATATAAATCACTCTGTATAATTAGTTAAAACTAATACAAAATTAATTGAATTAAATTCTGTTTTAAAATATGAGTAAGCTACAAAAATGATAAATTTGCTTTCGAAGGGAACAAAGGAAGGTGGTCCTCGGAACTGTTCTGACTTAAAAAAGTGGTCCTCACTTTAAAAAAAGTTTGAGAAACGCTGGTCCACAGTATACAATACTGACTCTGTGAATAAAAAAGAAAATTTCTGAATGAAAAAAATAATCCTGAATAAGACATTGAGAGAAAGAGAGAGAGATAGAAGCAAGCCCTTGTATTGATTCAGAAGTGTTATTACCACGAAGACTAGATAATCGCAGCACAGAATTAAAGTTATCTGCGTTCTGTCTCCAGCTCGCTCTACGAGAGTACAAGTTGATGTGTGCAGATTTAATTATTGTACAGAGCTCGGCTGCCGACATTCAACTTGGCTTCAATTCAAATTTTGTTCTTTATTAAAAATGAACACATAGAGTTCAGAGCGTGCATGTGAGCTGTTTTTGCTTGTAATTAAAATTTCATTAAACAGCGGGATGCAAAAAAATCTGTCCACTTACCATAATATTGTGGCTGCATCAGTGATTCACATGCTAAGTATCTATCATGTGAAATTTTCCATCTTCTGGAAATGAAGCTAAAAAATATCAACTTGTATCTTCTGGACCAGGTTGTAATTTAAAAGAAATGTCCTATATGGATTTATACATTCACTTACATTATAATTACATTATTTTCAATTGGTATACTGCTTCAGATATGAACTCAGGTTTTCACTCCTTTAACTTGTTCAAAAGTATAAGAGGGTTCAGTTTGTTAAATTCTGGTCATAAAATTTATTCTAGTATTATTAAGCATAATATAATAATCCTTGGCGCTACAGCCCATGTAGGGCCTAGACCGACCAGCCGGTTGCTGGCCTCACGCCCACATACCGAAGCAGAGGTGGACGATCATCCAACCAGAATGGAGGTATCGTATGGTTAGCACGATGATCCCCCCAGCTGTTATAGCTGGTATTCGCAACCGGATTTCGCTACATATCGTAGCTCTCCAAGTGCATCACGATGCTGGATGGGCACCGGTCCCATACACTGGCCGAAATTTCATGAGAAAATTTCTTCCCCCATGAGGACTCGAACCAGCGCGCATTCCGTAACGCGAGTCCTAGGCAGGATGCCTTAGAACACGACGCTACGGCGTGGGACATTATTAAGAATAAATTATGTAAATATTGTGAAGATATATTTATTGAAGAACAAAATGGCTTCCGGATGGGCAGATCATGCTGCGATGGATATTTTACAATGCAAATTTTGATTGAGAAGCATCGAGAATTTAATATAGAAACACGTTTGACATTTATTGATTTTATAAAAGCATTTAATAAAGTGAACAGAAGTTTGTTATTCGAAATTTTGACAAAGGATCAGATCCCAAAGCAGATCATATATAATATTTATAACCTTTATAAATCAAACCTTATTGAAGTAAAAATTAAAAAAAAAAATAACCCATTGGACGGAAATAAACTCAGGAATCAGACAAGGTTGTGGCCTTATTCCTTTGCTTTTTAACGTTTATATGAATGCCATTGTGAAGGATTTTAGAGAAAACACGGATATATCACTATTAACAGAAATTTAAAATTACATGTAATAACGTTTGTAGATGATAATCTTTTACTTGCAACATCTGAAGATCATTTGCAATGGTCAATACATAATTTAAATTTAAAAGCTCAAAAATATTCAATGGAAATATCCATTAAGGAAACAAAAATAATGGTCTTTTGTGGTAAATACCCAATACCAAGCAAAATTTGTTTAAATAACACAATTTTGGAAAGAGTTAATGAGTTTAATAATTTAGGATATAAACTTTATTTTGTTGAAAATTTGGATTCATCAGAGAAAATTCTGAAATTCAACAAATCTATGGGCATCATTAATAGAGTTTTAAATCCTTCATTAGTACAAAAATCAACTCGTACTCGTCTTTATCAAATAATAGCTCGACCAGTATTATGTTATGGGAGTGAAGCGTGGACTATAAGGACAAAAGATATGAACAGACTAACAGCTTGCGAGATGAGATTCATGCCCCGAACAGCTGGCTACACTAAATGGGATCGAAAGAAAAATGAAGATATCCTTCAAGAACTTATTGTGTCATCAATACTGGACTATATCTCCAGATGTCAGTTAAACTGGAAGGAACACGTCTCAAGAATGGTTTCATCCAGGATCCCTGAGGCAATAATGAAGTATCGTCCAAATGGGAAACGGTCACTTGGTCGACCTATGAAAAGATGGCAAGAAAATCGCTTTCAAGCCGTAACAGTTCTTTTGGGACTAGTACTTGACAGGAGGATGATGATGATTATGATGAAAAGTATATTTCGTTCTTTAATTTGCTTGCGAAAGTAACCGCGTGATTATAAGGCTCTTAATATTATTTGAATATTTCAGAAAATGGTTGTTCAGAAATATTAACAACAGTGAAATGTAACAGACGACATTTTTCAGAATATTATGGAGTCTCAAAAGTTGTTTCCTGCAATTGTGCTTCGGTCACTTTACATCATCGTTTTTTTTATACAGAACCCAAATTGATGGAAATGGTTACAGACTGTGGCTTTACAAATACAAAGATTTCAGAGACCGGCAAAACCTCATACAGGCCTGCCCATAACTATTTACCTCCGTGAGTGGTTTACGCACGGTATCGTTCGCCCGTGTCAACCTTCTCTCATAAGCAGGCAGGCAGTGTCGTTGCAAACAGTCGTAATAGTGTTCCTCGAGGACTGTTGTGGTCCGTCGACCTACACCATACGGTGCTGCTTTCAGTTGCATGATAAACATCAACCAAGTCTCACCCAAACCTGACAGGAAGCATACAGACATAGGCAGACTACTGAAAACTTAATTTATCGTCTTGTGAAACGTAGTAAATACAAAGAAAATTGTTTCTCGTTAGTATAATATCCATACCAACAGTTATTATAAATTACTTACATTTTCCTTTTGGTCATAGTATTATAAATGTAATGCAAACCCTTCAAACTTTAAGTTTCATAAATAAAAATAAATTTCTCTGTCTGTCTGTCGTGCGTACAACGAACACACTATTCATACGTAACCTTGTAGTTTCTGTGAGTAAATTCCTATCTTTACTTATCACATAACAAAAACTCTGTCCCTAGTTTATTGTTATTTTGACATAATACAGTAATTATGAGAATGAAAAGAGTTGAATTAAATTAAAAGTAGCCTACAGTAAAACCTCGTTAATTCCGATTAATTTGGTCATAAGTTTACCGGTTTAACTAAGTCCGGATTAACTGAAATAACCTAAAAACAGTGAAAAGTACATTAAAACTCCGTTTATAGCAACAAAACACGCTTATTAGGACTAGTCCTAAATAGTCTGTAAATACAGTACAGTAAAACTTAAATCAATACATGCAATGCATTATTACTATTTTTATACTATAGGTCTAATGTTGCAATTATTGTAATTATATAGGCTTAGTTCTAATGTTTAAAAGTACTCGTATGTCTTAAAACAAGATTTTTTTAATTTTTCCAGACATATAGTTTTTTGCCCGTCCGGTTTAAGCGAAGTCCGGATTATAGGGGTCCGGATTAACGAGGTTTTACTGTATAGGCGAAATAAGTAACTTTGGGATGAACGGGAGATCGCGTGATAAATCCTTATCCTCCTACTCTGTCCACAAGAAATATCACTGCAATCAGAGGCGGAGGTGGAACCACACGACTTCACCACCTTTGTTCTGGTACTGAGCTACCGCAGAGGCCTGATATAATGTAACTATTCAGTCTAATGCAATGTAGTCGTCCAATGTAATGCAACGCAATAATCCAATCTAAGCAACGTATTCATACGATCTAGGATGATGCCCTCGACACTCAAGTGCGATGTCCTTGTCTATCCAATTTAATCTAATTATGTTACCGTACATTATCTCACGGACATCATGCAACATTAGGGTGTTCTTCATTGTCAGGTGATTTAGAAAACCTTAGAATAAACTGAAGAAATAACGCACACAATAGGCCAACGGAACTTTGCCTAGCGTCTTCTTCCTAATGTGTAGGAAGATAACCGCTCTCAGATTACATTTGTTTTGCTTCTTTTTTATCAAGAAGAAAGAGCTATTGTTAGGAAAGTACACGACTCCATGATCACTGAAGAAAAAAGTAGCTAGAAGTTGAACTTCGTATGAAAGATGCGTATACACACTCCCAAAAAAAGTCCCTTAACCAGGATTATATTTGTATTTTCTTGAGAAAGGGGTTTGATACAACAATCTCAGCGTACATAAGAATTTCCAGTTGACGTTTCACTAATAAATTCACCAAATACACGATGTTCTGAAAACATGTCCCGATGATATATGTAGTTCACATTCTCTGTGTGGAACCACATTTTAACCGGCACACATTTAACAATACACTTATAGTTGAAGTGTGACCGCCAAGGATTACAAAATCAGATTCAATTTTCGGCTATGTATTACTTTAAATGATAAACGTAAGGTGTTGTATAGGAATTTGCTTTGAGACAAACTTTTTTTTTTCTGATTTTGATGGTGTTTTCATTTCCTCTTTCCCAGTTTTCTTTCCTTTTTTTATTTTTTGGTATTTGTCAATATACAGTAGCAATAAACTAGGGACAGAGTTTTTGTTGTGTGATAAGTAAAGATTGAAATTTACCCACAGAGACTGCAAGGTTAGGTATGCATAGAGTGTTAGTTGTATCCACGAGAAACGTACCCCAATTCAATTGCTGCGATACAAAACACATTTCAGTTGTAACCTGGCCATACCGCAGGCTTCACGTCAGTCATGGAATAACGACAGTCTATGCACAACTAACCTAATATCCTCATGCTGTGGTATAAATTCCTAGCTTTAGTGAATTTTTATAATTGAATAATGTTTCTATTTTAACAAATGTTTCACCTCAGAGAAATATATTTCCCAAATTTTCTTTACATTTGTAGATTATCTTGACCAATGCACGATGAATGGGAAAGTTTATTTCTAATTTCACACTAAAGTTGTGATGAAATAAATGCCTGAATTTAATTTAGTATGAAGAATACATTCATTCAGTCATAGTTTTCTGTCGAAGGGTGAGTCCTTCACTGTAAATCCAGCTTTCTCCAAATGTTCCTATTTTTTACTTTCTTTCAGTTTTCGCACACGATCCATATAGGCTATAATAACAATATATATTTCTTTATATTCAGAAATAATAACAATAGTAATAGTAACGATAATAATAGTTAAAATAACAATAATAATAATAAATAAATAAATAAATAAATAATAGTTGTTGTTTAGTCAACTCTCGAAGACAGGTCTAAAACTCACAAGCGACACCAAGAAGGCACCGCTTATTAGGCAACTAGGTCAGGAGATAATAAGGTATGGTGGTCAGTTCCTTTCCCCCTTCGTTGCATCCATCGCCGACTGCCTACGTATTACACTAGTCAGATTTTAGATGCATAAAAACAAAAGTAACAGTAACGATAATAGTAATAGTAATAATAATAATAGTAATAGTAGTAGTAGTAGTAGTAGTAGTAGTAGTAGTAGTAGTAGTAGTAGTAGTAATAATAATAATAATAATAATAATAATAGTAACGATAGTAATAATAATAATCATCATAATCATAATCATAATAATAAATTATATCTTATCCATCAGAATTAAAGCCTTGAGGTCCTTTCTTTCACTCGACCAGATCTAAAATTTTTAGTAATAGTTTAATGTGAATAGAAAAATAAAAATCTTGTTAGAAATAAGTAAAACATTTTTATTGGGCTATGAAAACACGTACGAATCTGTAAGGTATTCAGACTAATTTCATTCAAAATATATCAGATGAGAAATATAAACTACTAAGTATTGAGTAGAGTTTAACCTTCAAGTATTAATTCCTATCTAATGTTCAACTTTAGTAGAAAGTTCATTTTAAACGCATTTTAATTTTGCTATTCATAATGAAATAAATAGTTAATTTATTCCATAGAAGAGTTTGTAATAAATTCCTTGCCAATATTTTTTTCTGTATTTAGGAAATATTATGTTCTTTTGCAATAATTTCATGATTTTCCAGAAATTATTTTTCAAAGAATCGATACATGTAAAATTTATTATCATTTGTGTTTCTTTACTTTTACAACTACTGGAAAAATCAACATAGTTCGAATTTCATTTAATCTGCAGTAAAACTATCACAAGGTTTAAAATATATAAAAAACGCTTCATGTCCACTTTCGGTGCACAAGGAGCTCATGCTGCCATATAGTGGCTTATCACCAACAGTGTCACGTGCTTAAGGAACGAAACAGAAAAACGACCCTAGTCATACGAAGAGCCGATTTGAAAGTTGGCCGGCACAGGTAAGAGGATGCTTCATGTTCACATAATATTTGGATTATCCTAACATCACTGATATGTGACATGAAGCTTTCTTCCCACTTTGTCATTATATGTGTTATGATTACACCTCGGATTTTTAGGCTCTAAAAATGTAGATTTAAGCATCTAAAACAGACTTTTAAAAACTGTAAAATAGGTTCTAAAAATATTATTTCAGGCTTAAAAAATGTTTAGTACCACATAATATCACTATCATTAACAGAAAAATGAACTTAAGAAATATGAAATTAATGAAATAAATAAAGCAAATTAACTGTAGTAAATCTATTTGACTACAAAGTAAAATTATTGTCATGTTTTTACATTATTTCGATGCTCTAATTCTCTTGGTGGGGATAAGCATTGGATCGGTACATTCAATTTTGACCGGAACTGTGGGCAGCGACAACTTGGCAGTTCCATCACGAAAATTCACCTGCCCATTCTTCGCATCAGACTTTTTTTTTTTTTTTACTCAAACTCAGCATTCCCGTGATTCGTCAGGCTCCCTACTTCCCCGATTTTGCTCCGTGTGATTTTTGGTTATTCCCCAAGTTGAAAAAGAAGGAGTCCTGATTTGAATCAAGATAAGATATTATACGAAACACGACGACCCACCTGAACATCATTCCAAAAGATGCGTTCCAGAAGTACTTCCAACAATGGCGGCACCGCTGGAAGAAGTCTGTGCATTATAAAGGGGGTGACTTTGAAGAAGATTTGAGTAAATATGTTGTGTATGGATAATTGTATTTTTGTCGACCGAAAGTTCGATATTTTTTAACACACCTCATGTGTCTGATATTGGTTCTGTTTAAAAAAATTCATAAATTAAAAAAAAATCTGAGATTACAAATTAACTTTGCATTTTTTCGGGAAATTAAAAAAATCCGAAGATCTCCGGAAATATTTAATTTAGTCACTTTTAGGCTGAAAAACACAGAATAGGTACTAATGGGTAAAATAGGTATTTTAGGCACAAACTCTGCTTGAAACAAGTAAAGAGATAGGTTTGGAAGTAAATCCCGAAAAGACAAAGTATATGATTGTCTTGTGACCAGAATATTTTACGAAATAGAAATATAAAAATTGGGGTTTTATCCTTCGAAGAGGTGGAAAAATTCAAATATCTTCGAGCAACAGTAACAAATATAAAGGACACTCGAGAGGAAATTAAACGCAGAGTAAATATGAGAAATGCGTGTTATTATTCGGTTGAGAAGCTTTTCTCGTTTAGTTGCTGTCAAATAATCTTAAAGTTAGAATTTATAAAACAGTTATATTACCGGTTGTTCTGTATAGTTGTGAGACTTGGAGTCTCACTTTGAGAGAGGAACAGAGATTAAGGGTGTTTGAGAATAAGGTTCTTAGGAAAACGTTTGGGGCTAAGAGGGACGAAGTTACAGGAGAATGGAGAAAGTTACACAACTGAGAACTGCACGCATTGTATTCTTCGCCTGATATAATTAGGAACATTAAATCCAGACGTTTGAGATGGGCAGGGCATGTAGCACGTATGGGCGAATCCAGAAATGCATATAGAGTGTTAGTTGGGAGGCCAGAGGGAAAAATACCTTTGAGGAGACCGAGACGTAGATGGGAGGGTAATATAAAAATGGATTTGCGGGCGGTGGGATATGAATTTAGAGACTGGATTAATCTTGCATAGGATAGGGACCATTGATTGGCATATATGAGGCGGCAATGAATCTCCAGGTTTCTTAAAAGTCATTTTTAAGTAAATACGTAAATTAAACTGTGCCATGTGGTATAACTTTTCATGAAACTTGTACCTCTATCATTTGTTTTTATTTATTTGTTCAGGAAAAAAATAGACATAAAACCTAAAATCCGAGGTTTAGTTATGATACGTGTTAATAACTGAAAGTCACTTTAACATGTTACTAACTTTTATTAACTAATTCTCTAACTTGTCTGTCGTCTTTGCATTTCATTTAACTGGTTGCAATTACATGTACTCGGTTTAAGAAAGACTCTTGGAACTTTTCGAGAAGCCTCTGAGGCTAAGATGGCACCTACGATGTCATTCCTCCAGTCCTCTCGAGAGTTTAAGTCCAGTACACATGAAGGTGTCACTGTAGAAGAATTTCAGTTGGACTGTAAAATATAGATCTAATGAAACCAATAAAGAATGTCTTCACATAAAGTTATGAAGATCTGGTACACTACTTGACTGAACTCTTGGCCAAATCTCTTATCCCACTGCAACATGGCCTTCATTAACGCCGACTGAATAAATACTGAATTCGTGTTTTCACCTGTTTTTCTACTCTGATGACTTATCCACGAGTCCCATACCGAGCTTGTGTGTGTGTGTGTGCTCGTCTGTTATCGATACGAATAATCCTCCATGTAAAACCTCAGGATGAATTTACTCTGTATGTCCTTTCTCTCACTTCCTTGTTCATTATTAGGTCATCATTTTAGCGCTTAGATGTCTGTTTTCCAGATGCTATTCCTTCCCTACTTCTTCTTCAACTTCATTTGTGTTAACTATAAAATATTATTGGAAATCAAATCATTAGTTTTTATTAATCTATAAATAAAATCATTACTATCTATATTTTAAATAACAATTATTATCTGTTACATGCATCATTCCCAGACGAAATTACTTGCAGATATTGAATATGAATATATTCTGAAAAGTAAATCAGGAAAACACAAGAAATATAGTAACGGCTGGTTGCGCCAAATATTGTTCTGTATTAGGAATGATAAAAATTAATTTTCTAAAACATTTTGGACGAATTATTCGCGGCATACTGTTACTCTGTCTTAACAGTTCAAATAATATTTCTTTTTCAGTGACAATTCAGGTATTCTCATTATCTAGCAGCTAACATAATTAATTTTTGTTGCAGGTAAGCTATCTGTAGATGAGAGAAGATATGCATAAGCCTGTACATGTTTCTATTCAAGAAACGAAAGGTGAGTTTTAATTAAAGATGATTTTGATAAAGTTTGATTTTCTTCTTTGTGCCATAACAAGCGTGGGATGTTACATTTCTTCAAACGTTCAACGAAGTAATCAAATTCCGAACTTGACTTTTGTATATGTATACATTTTCTTGTTAACGCATCTTCTTTTGTTGTTTATACAATTTATTGGCTAAACAGTTGCCTTTCTTATGCTTGTAGCCGTGATTAAGCCTGAAATTTACAGGGTGAAAGTCGTCTCAGAAATCGGTTTTATCAGTCGATAATTGCTCGCACATGATTACACATGTCACCACTAGTTTGTTAGTCAGCAGTTTTTGATATAATTATAATTTTTATTCCTACTGTTACTCGAGCCTATTAATATGGAAATTTTTATTAATTACACTGTTTTAATAATGTGAATATTACTAATCTTATACAGGGTGAGTCAGGAGGAAAGGTACATGATGTGAGGGGTGATAATATTTGTGAATGTGAACAAAGAATTTTATATAGACATATGTCCTATTTTTAATAGTATCTGACATACAGCTGTTTCAAGATCAAGGGCTTCAGTTTCAGGTCCTTCATCAGCACTCATATGCTGTTGTAGTAGGATCAATGAAACGTATCCAGGGCGTTGGATCAGTCACGGTGGAGTCGCTTCTTGACCACCGAGGTCACCCGACCTTGCTCCATTAGATTACTGTATGTGGAGTTGTCTTAAGAGCGCAGTCTACAAGCGAAAAGTGGAAAAGAAAGAAACTTCTCGCTAGCATTTTACATGCTTGTGCTCAAGTAAAAGAATGTCCGAATCAGCTCAGATCAGCAACAAGCAGCTGTCTACAAGAGCTGCAAAGTGTATTCATGTTGACGGTGGACGTTTTGAACATGTTCTTTAAAGAAAAGTGCACAATTAAACAGAACATAAGGTAACAATGTTTTAATTTACTATCACGTGCACTTTTCCTGTTCCACAATGTTTCCATTAGTTTTCTCTAAAACCGTTAAGAACAGGACATAATGTTCCTATAATGTTTTTGTTCAGAATCACCAATATTATCACCCCTCAAACAATGTATCTTTCCTTCTGACTCACCCTATATATTGTAGGTCATTGTTATCTCATGAAACCAAATGTATGCCTCCGCCGTAGCTCACAGTCAGAATCTTATTGTGGGATTAAGTGAGCTAGCTAGCTGAAAATTGAAACGTAGCGAGGGAGGGAAGCTTCCTAGTACACTTTTTTCTTCCCCTCAACGCACAGGTAGCTGTATTTGTGGTTTAAGTGCTAGAGCGCTAGTCTAATATCCAGACGGCCCGAGTTCTATTCCCGGCAAGATTGTAATGGAAAGCAGACGTTGAAAGTTCTTCTCTGGATACTTCCGTTTCCCTCCATCATTCCACCAACACACTCTACCTTCCCCTCATTTCATCTATCATCTGCAAGAGTAAAACAGGCTGGAGTCGAGTCTTGGGGTGGTATGGGTTTCCGATGATGATACAGGAAGGGCTCCGTGCTTCTGGCCCCGATGGATTATCGTATGGTACTTAGCTCCATCGGGGTTAAGGTATGATGGCCCATCTGTTAGTATCTGCTGATCAGGAAGAGCTCCGGGCTTCTGGGGCTTGTAAGGCTGCTCATCCGCGAAATTGGACCTGGCTATAGGATGAGCTGATGCAGGATGGGCCATCTGTCAGCGTCGGATTCACGCATCCCATCTAGGTTACTTGTCGGACTTGAATAATTATCGCATATATAGGGAGCACACTGGTTCAAAGTGTACCTAAGTGTAAGGGTCCCTTCCCGGATCTAGCCCTTGTAAAGTCAGTATTCTTATTTGATAGAACTGAATATTTACCAGTGTCTGCATTTGTATTGAAGACAATGTGTTACAATTGGGCAACAAAATAGTTGCTCCTTGAGCGGCTCTCTTAAAGCTTTAACTCCCGCACTCGGTCCAAAGTTCTTCAGAATATAACATATTAGCATACTAATAATATTCTCAACTTGCTTACAAAAACTTTATTTTTCACATTAACGGTCTTAGAGTGCAGAACTTATACTGTAAGATTTAATAATCTTGATCTCACAGCACTGCATGTGCCCCTGATCATTTTAGCGATAGGATGACCCATTATTTAAATCTCATATTTGCAGAACGAATCGACAGTGGTGGTCACTTCCGTTGGCCACCAACGTCTCCAGACATTACTTCTATCTACTCTTGTCTGTTGGTGCGGACGAAAGACGAAGTGTATGAAACAAATTGCAGACGAGGGACGAATTGATAGCTCGCATATTAAACAGTGCTGGGCTCATAAGTAAACGACACGACGATATTGCTAGATCAATACTTACGTTGTCAACAGAGCGGAAATGTGCATTGAAGTGTTGAAATGTTGAAATGTATTAATACCGTGTAAATAAGCAATAAATGTAAGTATTATGCCATTCTCTTGTCCATCCTTGTGTAAAATTTAAACTACTATATCTCCATACCCAATAAAAATTGAGATACATGTTTATATGAAAAATTTTACTCAGAGTAGTCCATACTGCCACCAATTGCAAAAATATATCATATTCATCCTGAATAACTTTGTATTTACTAACATGCTCCGATTTTATAGACCTTATTTGCTTTTCCACGGTTATGAAAATGCATAGAATGAATCGGAGGAAGATGCTTATTTCTTTGTAGTTTCACATTCTTCCAAGAGAGAATGCCACGCATATGTCTTCATGGTCACTGAGACAGTTGAATGTCTGTAGAGTGGCAGCTAACTCATTTTGCCACGTGTTTTTTATGTGAATAGAAGAAAAACAAGAAATCGGCTCATTTTCTGCTATAAAATAATTGCAAAAAGTATGTTAAAATTTTAATACATCCTTGAATTCGTAATATCTGTCAAACGTTTGTAATGGATGTTGTAGTAAATGTTATAAAGTTTGTTTTGTTGACAACCAACGATCTTATATTGCGTCACAGCACTAGGCATCTTACCCCGATTCTTGGGGAAGATGCTCACTTTCTTCCGGGGTAAGATGGCAACTTGTTGCAAGAGTTTTATTGTTTATTTTATTGCAGGGAATGCGTAAACATTATGTAAAGTCCTCTGATAGAAGTCAGTGGATTGAGGAGAGTCTTCAACTTGCGATGGAACATGTTATAACAGGAGGTATGAACTGTTTTGGAGCATCGCAAGCATACGTGATTCCTTATCTTGCCCTTAAACGCTGCCGAATAAAAAAATGTATTGTATGTTGATAAGTAGTGGTAAACGAGTGAGAAAGTGTCCATGAGCTTCAGATTAAGTCACTTTTGTTATATACATGTATCAAACCAAGCTCAGGTAAAATAAATATATCAATAAATGTGTTAATTGCTTTTGCCATCTTACCCAACTATCAGATAAAAATGCCTACAATGCAGGCAAGAAGAAAATCTCTATCTATAAACAAAATAATTAATATTTTGTGTTTTGTACCAAAATTATAGTTTCAAAATACCTTCCAGACTTTGATATTTCAATATGATATTCAGAATTAAATGAACATTATCTTAAATTTTCAATCAAAGAAAAAGTGAGGCATCTTCCCCCGATCCACTCTATAAAAAATTGGGTTTGAAAGAAACTATGTACTAAAACTTGGAACAGCTATGATGACAGATTATTTTATCTGACATTTTGTACGTTGATAAGTGCCATTGATTTATGTACGCTGTCTCCATTTTGTTTGCATAACTGTATTCTATATTGTAGATCATTTTCACCAGCTACTACCGCTGTACATTTTCGTAGAGAGAGATGGATTGTATAGAAGCCGTATGTGTTTACATTCTATTTTTTTTTGTGGCTAGTTCAACTTTACGATAAACTGTAGTTGATTGTCTGTAGCAAGCAAGCGACAATAATTTTCACAACTTATTGATTTAAATTATCTGTACGAAATGCCGTACAGTGGGAAACAGTCCCTTAACTTCCAAAACTGCCATCTGTACCCTTGGTTATGTTGGTGAAACGCGAGGTGAGTTTGAGTTCTTATGGTCGGGCATTTTTGTAAAGTCGTTTTGTGGGGTTATGTGGATTCAGCAATTTTGCGAGCAAAAGCGTCGTGTGCAGGTGGCCATGGCTGCCTACGATGGATCGTTGGTTACGAGATGGCCGTGGTTAAGAGTCAGGTTGTGGAGGGGAGCCAATAAATCCTACAGGAAATGTCCAACCAGCAGTTTAGTTGCACACGATTCCAAACAGTTTAACACCAACGCCCATAATGTTCACATATATGAACTATCTCTAACACCATGGTCATTGCTTCCAGTCATAGCCAACCTTAAAACACAGATGATGTGTTAGATGATTTATGGCTGGTCATGCCTTTATTACACATTTCCTCCGAGTATAAAGGTTTGTGGGATTTAATTTTTAATTTGTCAATCACTGTGAATAGCCATTCTTTTCCTCCCTTTATTTCTGGTTCATTCACAATGCGTTTCAATTGGGGAGTGATTTGTAGAAAGTGTTACATGGAATAATCTCCGTTCTAAAAAAATATTTAGGTGTATCAAGCCATGGGTCGAATTTAACTGCTCCACATTTTTGTATTGTATTTAATCGATTCTGCAAACCAATAAGCGGAAATACGTAGAATCATATATGTTGAAGTTATTCGATATTTTTAATTGTTGTTAATAATAATAATAATAATAATAATAATAATAATAATAATAATATCGTCCACTAGGCTATGGACTGGATGATCCGGGGTTCGATCCCGGGTAGTGACACGATTTTCTCATTCCCAAACTTCCGGAACGGCTCCAAGGTTCATTCAGTCTCCTATCAAATTGAGTACCGAGTCTTTTCCGGGCGTAAAAGAGGTCGAAGCATGGTGCCGACCACACCACTTCATTTTAGTGTAGAGATCAAGAGAGAATGGGGCTCTACCTCCATGCCCCCAAGTGACTTTATGACATGTGAAGAGGTACGATACGATGGTAGTGACTGGATTAATCTTGCTCAGGATAGGGACCGATGACGGGCTTATGTGAGGGAGGCAATGAACCTGCGGGTTTCTTAAACGCCATTTTTAAGTAAATAATAATAATAATCATATTCTACTCGCTTTGTATCTGATGACTCGTTCCAATATGAAAAAATATTTTTTCGATTTAACAAAAAAATTTATATATCTTTTCAAAATTCAAAATGGTGGCTGTTCAATGTGCAGAGATGAAGCTTTTCTCTCATAACTCATTTTGATTAACTTTTTCATGTTTTCTCTCTCTGTCTCTCTCTCTCTTTTATTTTATTGCTGAAACTCACGGTTATAATATAATGCTCTTTCAAGTACATTCCTTAATAAATAATATATTTTTTAAATCTTGTGTTAGAAGAAAATACAGATATTTGACCATTTTTAAAATGAATTTATTTTTATCAGACTATCTGTCAATGGTACAGAAGTGATTTTGCATTATATTGTAGATATGATATGCATAAATACACGCAAAAAATTTCATCACAGAATTTTGGATAGGTTTTGAGTTGTGAGGGAAACGCTTCATCAGTGTATATTGAACTGCCGCCATTTTGAATTTTGAAAAAATATATATATATAATATTTTTTTATCGTAAATAAATATATATATATTTTTTCATATAGTAGATGGACAATGTTTTACACATACTAATTTTCATTATTAGACAAGATACAGTAATGGAGGAAAAAATGTTGAATATTTCCAAAATTTTACTGCTGTAAGCTGTACCTAAGCCATTAATTTATTTCGTAGGCTTTCGTCTGATGATCTAATAAAGTGTAGCTAGCCAGCCAGGTCCTCCAGGTTGAGGGTTATGCGGAAGGCTGGTATCCTGCCCATGTAAAAAATAAAAATATTCAGAAGCATCACAATATAAAATAATAATATAATTATTAATATTATTTTCATAATAATAATAATAATAATAATAATAATAATAATAATATAATAATTTTATATATTTCAAGAGAATAATATTTAATATTTTTATGAGTCTTGAGGATATATCTAGTACATGTTTTCTGAGAATATAATGGATGCATGTCTAGAAATAGGTTTCGCTTAATACAAATATCGAATATAGAATACGTTAATGTCTAGTTCCTCTTTACCACATCTGTACAGCGTGCGCAACATTGGTGTCTGCTTCGACGGAATTAGCATCTGCATGCTTGTACGCATGCTAACTTTGAGGTCGACTTCTTGCTAATTCTGACGAAACTTTGTCATTACTCGACTCGGCTGCTGAAAGAAGCAGACCATTAGTTTTGTGCACTGTACCCCCAAGTCTCCAGAGACCGCCACATCGGTGTGCGCTGAAGGGAACTCGGAGAGCCACTTTCTTCTTCTTGGTTTGGAAATTGACACTCGACTATGCAAATTGAGGCGAGGTTAGCAGCTCCTTTGTTGCAGACTCTAAACAACCTGCAGTACTTTCTCTACAATGGGAGCAAGAAGACAGGGGGACTAAATATATTCAACATGGTGCAGCGGGGGATTTGTGAGGATCGATTGGAAATTGTTTTTTCACTAGTACCTACACCGCTCATTTTGTCTGTAATAAAAATATATGAAAGAAGATGAAAAGAATTATGAACTAAAAGTAAATTAAAGAAATAACATGAAAAAGTGATAAAAAATATGAAGGGGAAAAATGAAGTAAAAATATTATAAATAAAGTAAAAGAAACAAAAAATCACATAGACAAGATGTGTAAGAAGTGATAAAATACCGTATAAGAAAACTGGTAAAATATTCGAATGTCTTTATTCAACTTCCACTACAAGTGGCTGCCGAAGACAGTGTAAAAAACAAAACACGTACAGAACGTACTTGCAATTTGAAAACTACATAAAGTCGTATACAGGATGTTTTCGGTCTAGTGTTACTAACTTTCAGGGATGAGGGGAAGGGCACATGTCTCAATTTGACATAAGTAACCCTGGTCCGGAAATGACTGAGTCGAAAGTTATAAGCAAAAATAGTTGTGTGGAAATGAAATAATTTTGTTCCTCTGTAAACCTTATTTATGTGTATTGATCTGTACATCTTACACATACTGACGTTGTTTACGTTGTCTACCTACAGTATTCCGTTCAGTGCGCTGTTCGAGGGGTGGGGATAGGAAACTACACTGAAGCAATGCAGATGGCGTAATGTGTAACGGTAATGGTCGGTCCTGATATGCACGTCTGTAGACAGCAGTGTATGCCGATCAGCCCTAGTGAAATGGAGAAGTATACACGAGAGCGGAATATGCAGACATGATTTTCGAATACGGATGAGACAATGGAAACAGTGCACAAGAATAATACGAGGGGACAAGTACCCACGTAGGAGATATCCGGCCCATACCACCTTTCCAAGACTATTCCAAAGGTTAAGGGAAGGAGGGCACGTGGTGCCGAATTACAATTTCATTTCCATACAACTATTTTTGCTTTTAACTTTCGACTCGGTCATTTTCGGATCAGGGTTCCTGATCTTAAATTGATACATGTGCCCTTCCCCATCATCCTTGAAAGGTAGTAACACCAATCCGGAAACATGCTATATATAAATGGCGTACAAAAAGAAACAAATTTTAAGACAAATAGAAGTGTAAAGAATAATACGAGGGTGGTCCAAGATGTAAGGTAACAAGAACTCTCATGGACTAACATTATTTCACAGGCAGAATACTGATAGGCCTTTCAACATACTCTTCACCACGCTTGTCTGCGTCTGCGTCAAGTCCGCGAAACCGCTCCATTACGGCGTGCTAAACGGCTGTATCTGTATTGAATCGCTTACTACCTAGGCGCTTCTTCAACTGTTCGAAGAGATGGAATTGACTGGTCCCCGGTCGAGACTGTAGGGAGGATGATCCAATACCTCCCACCGGAAGAACCGTTTCACACCGTACACTTCAAGTTGAAGATGAGTTTCTGCTGCATGTAAGGTGTCTTTCAGACGCAAGATAACACTAAACAAATCACCTTTGCTCATGTTTCCGTGCATTCAGCAAGCTTACAACAGATATTGCGATAGTGGGAACTTTTCTCAAGGTATAGCTCAGTCGATAGACAAAATCTTCTTAATTTGTTTTTTACACATTTAAAGTCATTAGTACTGTTGAGCTAGTTACGCAAGCGAAGAAATGACTCTTTTTCTACGGAGTCTGCAGTGACGGGACACACGTTCCTCAACATGTTGGACAAATTTGTAATTCCACAGATTTTCAAAGATTCCACATTTCAGCAGAATAGTGTCCCTCCACACTTTCATCGAGATGTTACTAGCACATACAGTCACGAAGCTCAATACGTAAGGAATATGCATAAAATTACCATTGAACTCTAGTTGCTAGCCTCTATGATCGCTATTATCGCACAGTCTATTGTTCCTAGTACTCTCAGTTACTAACCGCTTTGAGCGCTGTATCGCGAGAAATGCAAAAAATCACTACAAGCTTCGTGACTGTATGTACTAGACTGTGACATTATCATGTTTCTGAATGAGAATTATCCGAAAAATAGGCTGGGAAGAGGGCAAAAAATTTCATATACTGTATGACACAATTTGACTTCATTGTATGAAGCTTTATTAAAGGCGTGTACAAGAGGGAAGTTTGAGATTTTGACGATATGAAACTGCGTTTCGTTGAAGCAGTTGTACTAGTAACACTTCAAATGCTGCAATTACTTGGTTTAGGGTGACGATAAGACTAAACATAGCGCTTCCGATCGTGCTTAGAGTATGACGTCATAATTTTACGCCCACTAATTCATAAAGAGAGGCGTGACACAGAGATAAGTCATTTTAGACTTAGGATTGACCTGACATACGTTTACGTATTACAAATAGAACAATGTCACTTTACACTCTATAGCAGGGATGCAAAACTGGGGGAGATAGGGTTGGATTTTTTTATTTTAGTAGGTTATTTTACGACGCTTTATCAACAGCTTAGGTTATTTAGCGTCTGAATGAGATGAAGGTGATAATGCCGGTGAAATGAGTCCGGGGTCCAGCACCGAAAGTTACCCAGCATTTGCTCATATTGGGTTGAGGGAAAACCCCGGAAGAAACCTCAACCAAGTAACTTGCCCCGACCGGGAATCGAACCCGGGCCACCTGGTTTCGCAGCCAGACGCGCTGACCGTTACTCCACAGGTGTGGACGAGAGAGGGGTGGAAACATGGGGAAAGTTTATTCCCCCGTTCACAAGGCCGGAGCCTTCAATGACGTATTTGTGACGTTTGGCAAGCACACTGAATACAGCTCTCTTCTCACCCTACCCTACAGTGATGCAAGGGTTGAAGGGAAGGGATAAATTACGTGTTCCGGCTTGTGACGTTCTGCCACAATTGTAGCACAGTTTTGTGTCTCTGCTCTATAGTAAAACATACTTCACAGGAGCAGACTTTTACTCTTTAAGAGTTCCGTGACAAATGCCTAAACCCCCACTCTAATATGGCCGGTAAGATTACTTGATTTCTGCGAAATTTTTAAATGTTTGTTGCTGTGCTATTAGAGCTCGAGTATAGTTTTGATATTTCTGGAGCTACGAATGTTGCCCACATCGAAGTGCAATGTTTTTTAAACATTTTTCGAGTTATTTTCTACGATGTCAGGAAAATAAATGTAATAAATTTCATAAATTAAGATAGTTTATTTGTGTATTTTTATACTTCCAGCCGGACACACTGTATAGGCTAAATGCAATTGACATAAGAACACTGGATGGTCGTTGATCGAGAATTCAAAGCTGATTTTCAGTGTGGACCACCTAACAGATTATGAGAAAGTGGCGTATCAAAAAGAAGTTTCAGAAAGCAATAAGATGTGACTTTTATGAAACATGGAGTTTATCATCCAGTTTTCTCTAAAAAAATCTTAAACTTAGAATTTATAAAAGTTATATTGCCGGTTCATTATGGTTGGGAAACTTGGACTCTCACTTTGAGAGACGAACAAAAGTTAAGGGTGTTCGAGAGTAAGGTGCTTAGGAAAATATTTGGAGTTAAGAGGAATGAAGTTACAAGAGAATGGAGAAAGTTACACAACACAACTGCACGCATTGTATTCTTCACCTGACATAATTAGGAAAACTAAATCCAGACTTTGAGAAGGGCAGGGCATGTAGTACGTATGGACGAATCCAGAAATGCATACAGAGTGTTAGTTGAGAGGCCGGAGGGAAAAAGACCTTTAGGGTGCCGAGACGTAGATGGGAAGATAATATTAAAACGGATTTGAGGGAGATGAGATATGATTGCAGAGACTGGATTCATCTTGCTCAGGATAGGGACCGATGGCAGGTTTATGTGAGGGCTACAATGAACTTCCGATTTCCTGAAAATCCATAAGTAAGTAAGTATTAAGTAAGTAAGTAGGGTTAAATAGTACAAAACTCTCTTTTGTTTATTAAGCTCATAAAGAAAGAAAATAAAAATATAAGGAAATAAAACTACGAAAATGTAACAGTAATATTAGATAAGAAAACGTGAGAGGGAGAGAGAGAGAGAGAGAGAGAGAGAGAGAGAGAGAGAGAGACAGACAGACAGAGAGAGCGTGAGTGAGTGAATAGATATAGAGCAAGATAATGAAAAGTAACGTTTTTGTTGTAGGCAGATGAGGATGGCTTGAACGGATGAGTTATGGTGTAGTAAATAGAGTGATTGAGTGACATATCTAATTAATAAATGAAATGGAAGTAAGTTATCACATGGCATGGCTTTTTCTATCCACTCAAGAGTTACTTGTTGACGTGGAGTGTGATTAATAATCGCTGCTTGTCAGGTTAATTACAATTGTATTATTCAAGTCTCGTATCACTGTGTGATTGATGGAGAACAAGTTAACAGCTCTCAGAGGTAGTTGCTGCGACAGAGATGTTTCCATGTTTCTCTAATTAAGACAACATTTCGTTTTACTTTTTCCTCAGTTATGGTAAAACGTAATTGAATTTAGACAACTTCGACGTGGAAATGGACTTCATGTTAATACATTTTACATTGATATCAAAGGTGAATTTTAACACTAAAAGCAAGTGAGGAAAAAATTATCACTTCTGTGGAACGAAATTAAGTGTAATTGCATGAAATGAAACGAAGTGTAATTGAACCAAATGACACTAAATGTAATTTTATTACGTTTGTGAAACGAAAAGACACGTAATTGAATCTGATGAAGTGAATCGTATTTCAATTTAACAGAGCGAAGTGAAAATGTAATGCAATTTAATTACAGGAAATAAAATTAAATGTAATGTAACTGAATGAAACGAAGCGAAGAGACGCTGAACGAAGCAAAGAGACGCTGAACGAAACGAAACAAAGTGGAGCCCAACGAAACGAAACGAAGCGGAGCCGAACGAAACGAAACGAAACTAAGTGGAGCTGAACGAAACGAAACGAAACAAATTGGAGCCGAACGAAACGAAGTCGAGCCGAACGAAACGAATCAAAGTGGAGCCGAACGAAACGAATCGAAGTCGAGCCGAACGAAACGAATCAAAGTGGAGCCGAACGAAACGAAACAAAGTGGAGCCGAACGAAACGAAACGAAACAAAGTGGAGCTAAACGATACGAAATGAAACAAAGTGGAGCCGAACGAAACGAAACGAAGTGGAGCCGAACGAAACGAAACGAAGTGGAGCCCAACGAGACGAAACAAAGTGGAGCCAAACGAAACGAAACAAAATGGAGCCGAACGAAACGAAACGAAACAAAGTGGAGCTAAACGATACGAAATGAAACAAAGTGGAGCCGAACGAAACGAAACGAAGTGGAGCCGAATGAAACGAAACGAAGTGGAGCCCAACGAGACGAAACAAAGTGGAGCCAAACGAAACGAAACAAAATGGAGCCGAACGAAACGAAACGAAACAAAGTGGAGCGGAACGAAACGAAATAAAGCGGAGTTAAGCGAAACGAAACGAAACGAGACAAAGCGGAGCTGAATGAAACGAAACAAAGCGGAGCTGAACGAAACGAAACAAAGTGGATCTGAACGAAACGAAACGAAGTGGATCTGAACGAAACGAAACGAAGTGGAGCTGAACGAAACGAAACAAAGTGGAGCTGAACGAAACGAAACAAAGTGGAGCTGAACGAAACGAAACAAAGTGGAGCTGAACGAAACGAAACAAAGTGGAGCTGAACGAAACGAAACTAAACAAAGTTCAGATGAACGAAACGAAACGAAACAAAACAAACTGCAGTTGAACGAAACGAAACAAAATACAGTGCAGCTGAACGAAACGAAAAAACCGAATTGGAGCAGATCGAAACGAAATTAAGTACAGGTGAATGAATAACACTAGGTAGAGTGTCCCAGCTGTTCAATATGCTTTACCTAACAATTGCTACAAGTTTTGAAATTAGTATAAAACACTATAGTATACCAAAAACATAGTACATACTATAAAACTGTAGTAGGCAACGAAAGGACTACTCTTTTGGGATAATAAAATTAAGGCTTGAATGTCCGTATGCAAATAAAGATTTTTCACATTTGTATTTGATTACTTAAGGCCGGAGGGAATAAGACCTTTGGGGAGGCCGAGATGTAGATTGGAGGATAATATTAAAATTGATTTGAGGGAGGTGGGATATGATGATAGAGACTGGATTAATCTTGCACAGGAGAGGGACCGATGGCGGACTTATGTGAGGGCAGCTATGAACTCTGCCAGGCAAAATAAAATTACTACTACTTACTCTGAAATTTTTAAAATTTCTTTCTTGTTCTCTTCGTATTACAGTCCAAGCGTTTTACGCATTTGAGCTTCACTGTTACATTGTCTATGTGTAAATTGTGTAAAATGTTTAAGTTTTTATGTTCCCTGTTGCATCGAAAAATTTGTGAATCACACTATACTTCCAACACATGGGGGTGGATCTAGGGTTGGAGGTTTTCACTTAGCCTGTCTTGAAGGCTCCTCCCCTAGAGGTAGTTGAAGACAGATCCACACTACCGCAGTCATCACCGCGAATTAAGGGTTAAATTTGCATAATATCCCTGTACTGTGCCTTTGGGTTTTCTCTCCATCGAAGACGTTTTCGAACCCTTATTGTAAAATAATGACCTAAATTGTGAACATGTACCCTGAATGTTGACTGAAAATTATCGTCAAAAATTAACTCTTCTAGTCAGCTAAGACAGCTCGAATATTTAAATTTTTACATTTAATTCATACATACAAAATTATTGTGTTTAGATTACTTTAGTTTTCATCGATGTGACATTATATGAATATACTCGGGGCTAGTAATATACAGAAATGAGCAGGCCATAGCATCTTACTTTATTTTTATAGATATTGACTCTTTGACACTGTTCACTCTCGTGAATGCTTGAAATGTTCTCCATGAACGTTGTAACATTGCTGGAATATGTCCTGTACACTGTGACTTAGAGTAATACACAGATTTCAGTCAGCGTCAGTGCTATTAAATGATCTGAGATGAACTCTCTTGATTTGCCCACTGTGGGAGATGTCTCTCCTTGTTATTTACTACGACCAAACAAAAAATTCCATACGCATTGCGTCTGGTGAACGTGGCGGCCAGTCAATTTTGCCATGTCAACCAATTCATCGCCGTGGGAAGATGTTAAACCAACTCTCATCTCATTCTCCCCCGTCATCGGCGTCTTTGAACGTCTAGATTTCGATGCATTAATCACTGAACCCGTTGCAACAAATTTATATCTGGATATGATAAATTGTCAGACTTGTTGGTGGAGGAGTGTCGAATGCTTCTCACCACGCTATCCACACCTTTTCGGTATTTTCACTCTTTATTACTGCTTTAGAATCCACTTTCTTTGTTAATCATTCAATATCCTGCCATCTTTTCTGGTAGCTTCTCAAGCGTGCAACATATAACATTTGCACCTTCATTTGCTATATTCATAATATAGCTAATTTCCAATATCTATAAAGAAAATTTAATCTGATTAGTACATTATAGGCCCTTTTGTGTACCTACAATTGGACCTCCAGTTAATGTGACTACAATGACGTGAGGTTCTTGGATGTCCATTGAAGACAAGATTATGTAGTTCTGAATGCTGGAAAAAATAATGACATATTAATTGTGAAGATGATAATTCGACTTTTTCCACTGCTCTTAATCAGGGACAGGTTTTTATTGAGAATAATTTCATTACTTGTATATTTTTAATATTAGCTTGGGCGAAGATTTTTGGAGATTGTTCTATACTTATTAAATTAAATTATTTTATGTTTTGCATTAGACAGACATTCATAGTGTTTGCAGACAAGAGGTACAAAATTGATAAAAATGATGTTTTTCAGTTTTTGAAGCATGAAAGTTTCTACAGTGCTTATTATTACAGATTTTAACTAACTTTCTGAAATATCTACAAATGTAACTTAACAAAATACATTACCTTCAAAACCACCGGTGTGTGTAAGGTAATTTAGGCCAGCATCATATTTATTGCGATTGCTGTTTGTTGAAAGAGCAAGAATTGGGTTAAATAAATCAGTAAACCAGTACCCGGAAAAATTGTGAAAATGTCGGAGTTTGGAATACGACACAATTGTGATAATTCGCGAATGTGTTTATATTTCGCTATTACGATCCCTTTTCACAATTTGTCGCGACTATTTTATCTAAAGATTATTAATTATATCATATTAACACCTGAACATTAGTAACAATATTTGTTTTTTTTTCTAATTCGTGATTATCACAATCTCCATAAGTAGCCGATTCTGATAATAATGAATTCCTATATTCCTGTTTCCGCACGGTTGTATTTGTAAATATGTAAAATTGTACTAGTGCACTACGCGAAAAATATATTAAGTTACTATGAATTTTACTATTATTATTATTATTATTATTATTATTATTATTATTATTATTATTACCGCTGCGATAAAACTTTGAGAAGAATTTCTTCGAGGAAGCGCGTGGAAACCGCTTATTTATAGGTACTGCGCATAAAGCGGTTATTTTAATTTTGACTTGTATACAGTATCTTTTATCATTTCCTTACTTTATTACATCATTCATTGACGGTAGTATGATATTATGCGATCATGTAACACGTCAAAGGCATTTACAGTAGCGGTGCGTATTTAAATATTTCCAAAAATGCTTTATAGTTGCTAGCCTGGTATGTAAACATTTACAATAAATAGTCACGATTTCAAGACGATTTAAATAGGAATTTACACTGATTTACCTCATCAGAAGAAGAGCTTTCCGTTTAATACTTATTATAATCACAGTCATAGACACTTCAATACACCTGAGAAAACAAACTGACCAGCAAAGGCTGACTGAGAAAATTTGTTTGAGAAAGAGAATGTAGGAAAAGGACAAGATACAGTGGAAGCTCTTAAGTTCGACAGAAATCAAGTTCGACATCCTATAGTTCGACTGCTTACGTAGGAGAATTAGACACGCTCCTATACGGGCACTAAGAAATGGGTTTGCCATTTGAATGGGAATTGGTTCTGTGTCTTGTAGTGACACTTGTGTTAAAGAAAAACAGAATATTTTATTGATTAGGAACTCCATATCGATCACTGATTTTAAATTAATGAACTCTTCTTTTTCTATTTGAGAATTGTGCCGTTTGTGAGACGGAACTGTCGAAACCCACTGTGGTACTACAAGCGCGTACACAAGTCTCGGGGCGGGCAGGAAATGCAAGTACAGTACTGTATTCGTTGATGGATAACCAATAAGAATTTGTATTCATTTCACCTGCCACACTCACTACCCTTATTAGACTGGACTTTCAATTCTGTATTGTCGAACTTAGGAGAGTCCACTGTAATGTAACTGTATGTAGGCTTAAGCTCGCAGGTATTCATTCATTTATTTTATTCCATAGATCTTACATGAGCAATGAAGCTTTAAGATGTGGAACAAGTCAACATTTTACAATATTACAATTACAATTTTTACAATTTCTTTTAGTTTTACAATTTAGTAATTTTCTACAATTTTTACAATTGTGTGCAATTTTTTACATTTTTTTTTTACATTTTTTTTTTTTTTTTTTTTTTTTTTTTTTTTTTTTTTTTTTTTTTTTTACATTTTGGCGAGATGTAGTGAGATGAGATGAGGTCCGAGGATTCGCCAAAATATTACCCGGCATTTGCCTTTTGGTGGGGGAAACCTCGGAAAAACCCAACCAGGTAATCAAATCAAAGGGGTTGATGCCAAGGACTCACCATAGACTCGCCATAGACCATCCGGCTTCAGTCCCATGGCTGGGGAAAACCTCGGAAGAAACCAAAGACCAAAGGGGGATCCAACCCAAGCCCGAACGCAGCTCCGGATCAGCAGCCCAGCGTATATTCTGCATTATTATTATTATTATTATTATTATTATTATTATTATTATTATTATTATTATTATTATTATTATTATTTCTTTTTTAGTAATGCCGCTACTATTATACATACTAATAATTTCTACTTACAATATGCAAAGTTGAATAAGACGCAAGTAAGACAATTCTTATTTTAAAAAGTAAAAATAAAGAACCAATGCGCCCCCAGGTGGCAGAAAAAAGTACCGGAGTGGTGCCTTGGCCGGCACAACTACACCCCTGATATTCCGAGAAAGTTTAGTTTCGAATTCTTCCAAGGTATCCTCTGTTTAGTCTTAAACTTCAAATTTTTCCGAAAATATTCTTCAGTTCGTTTTCCCACCTTCCAACCTGATTGTGTTCACCCCATCCTTTGACCAATACGTGAATCCTATGTTGTCAGTCCGTGCGTTCACGTGTTCTACCCATTTTCGTTTGAGTCTGATAATGGCGATACTGCGTCTTGCACCTTCGCCCTGACCATTATTTCGTCTTTCCATATCACTTCTTTTAAGCTCATGCATAGAATTTTTCTTTTCATGTTTCGTTGGCAGACCATTATCGCGTCGTTATCCTTTCTTGTTAAGCTCTAGATCTCCGAATCGTATAGCAAACCCATTACAACGCATGTATTCATGATGTTCTGTTTAATCCTGTGTTAAGAAATTTGTATAATTGAATTAATTTTAGGCTCACAATTTTTTCCAAGATATTAAAATATTCTGTAGATCTATTTTCGGTAGTGTAAATAAAATGGTAATGGCTTAGGTGGATAAGTTACGGAACATATTCCGGTTATTCATTGGTAACTGATAGGTACCGATATCTTTCAAACTATTGATCAACATTTTGTCGTTTTTATGAATAAGTAGGCCTACTGCAAGTCCTGTATTGGTCTAGCCTTATAAGATAAATTATAAAAATTAAGAGGGAAAGTTGTTTTATGCCTGTTATTAGAAGTAAAATAAAGAATAATGTGTTAAATTCTTATGACTGATGACGAAGTCTGGAAGTGTTTTGTAGTTCCAAACACGTTACAAAGAACACATCACAGCCACAACAAAACTACAAAACACTTCCACATATGCAGGACATATCAAAAATGGTAACCACACCTACAGAGATATAAACACAGACATGGAAATTCGACATATTCAACCAAAATGTCAGAAACTAAACACACTACAACAATACGAAATACATAAACATAAAAAAACATATCCAAATGAAATTCTCAACACACAACTCAATTTCAGAACACACACACTCTTTGACTCAACATTCACTACACAAACACACCCCCACAGGAAACAAACAAAAGGCGCCAAGACCAGCACCGATCAGTTCTGAACATGGCCCATAACAGGCTGAAAGATTTTAACCAGGTACTGTAAAATTTAACATGAGAAATACATATAATACACACTCCGAAGTAAATTTGAAGTCAAATCACGAAATGACCAAGACACACTCATTCAAACTGGATGAAGCCTAAACATTTACCATATGGTCTAATTTGTCTTCGATTATTACAGTGGTCGAAAATGAATATTCCTCAATCTCCAATTTTTTATTCCATAGATTTGTTTTTTTCTGCTAGGAGATGATGTAGTGTATTTGTGCAGTCATGGTATGGATGACAGTGAATTTAGAAGACATATATTCACTAGAATTTGAACGCAGATCTCCAGTGTGAAATGCAGACCTCTAGACGTTTATCTAGCAGTGCTTGAAGGGGTCATTAATCTTATACTTGTACTAAAGTTTTCTATCTAATTTTAACCCAACCTAAATAATACAAGGTGCGAAGAAATTTCGTAGAAATGAAAATCGGATGCAAGGTACAATGGAAACATGGAAACCTACAAGGAACTTGGCCACAACATTTGGTGCAATGCAGTTTCCGTTTTCATACTACGAATAACAATTAACCCACTGTACTTGTACCGGGAATGCTTGTGGTAGTTTCACTTGACACACGGAACAGCTGGTTGGCTTGGAATGTTAACGGACAAGTGAACAATGCACAGAGAGGAAACTTGAATCTTAATTTGTAAAGCAGATCCCCTTTGAACTCTGCGGTTGGTTTGAAATTCCTTCTCCGCTGTAGCGAGATGGTGCAGGATGCAGCGTGTGAGAGAACGTGACCTTTATTGCAACATTTCTTCAGTAATTAATTGAACTCCACTGCATTAAGTAGAAGAAGATTAGACTTGGTCTTTCATCATCGTGCCATGCAAATACTAAGGTTCTGCAGTCAGCGGCTGTTTTCTAAATGCCTTTGGTGAGCGAGCACTGTTAACCAAAAGGCAAGAGCCTGGAAGGCAGCGGTTCATACCCTGGTGTGTGAACGTTAACTCAATTTTTAAGTGCATGGACCTGCTACTGCACATATCGCTTGGAATGGAATGGAACCTATTGATATCTATTGCGCTAACCGTCAATATGGAATGAGTTGCATGGCACAGATCCCCTACGCGTACCGCCCTAACCACATGACTCCCTTAACGACTTGTCCCTACAGACGACAGAATTGATATACCATTCCTGCTTCGGCAATTCCCTGTCGGTCCGAGGCGAAACTCCTCCCTCGAGTAGGTACGCCTCGGGTGCCATTGCAGTAGCCATCCAATATCGATTAACTACAATCCACGGAGGCCGGTCGAGACAGTCAGCAGCTTCGGGAGGCCGCCGGTAGAGTGATCTGAAAAACCAGAAACAGGATTATGAGGAAAGGATGATGGGGGAGGAAAGAAAGTGGCGAAGATGAGTGGAGTTCCAATCGCCTGATAAAGGTACCTGATATTAATCCATAGGAGTGACGAAAAAACCGAAAAAACCTCACCCAGGCAACTCGTCTTGACCGGGAATCGAACCCGGAATCATTGAGTTCGGAGTTAGACACGTTAACCCTTCAGCCACAACGGTGGACTATCGCTTGGAATGATGTAATGCTTCAAAGTTTCCTGCCTTAGAACAATCGGAGACCATCGGAATGAACAGTTGTTCAGTCCATTGCGAGCTAGTGATCGAATTTCCGATACGATAGTTTGATTGGCGCTCAATTGGCGGGACTGTTTAATGTACGAACTTAATCTGAATATCTGATGACCGATATAGTACCGACGAAGTCTAAGTCTACGGCATTCTTTTTTCCCCTTTCTTTTTCTAATTTACATGCTCCTGCTATATAAAGCTTAAAATTTAGGGCTGATATGTGATTTGACCAAAACTAGAAACATCCACATTTCGAGTGTTCCTGGCCATTGGGGTCAGCACAACGAAGGGCCACCGCGGAGAGCTCAAGGACGAACTCGGTGGCGGATCTCTGTGGTATTTGCAAGACTAAATTTTCATCTGAATCGTTCTTCACAAGCAGAGATGCAGTACTTGGCGCCAGTTGTAGCATACGTCACAAGCCGAAATACGTCATTCATGCCCGCGCACCATGCACGTGATAGGATAGAGAGGATTTGTATTCACTGTCTAGTCGAGGAACTCGGCACAGTGTCGTTCCGAAAATACCAGTTTA